>NC_134781.1:11231381-11233881 GCF_046742065.1 Oratosquilla oratoria | reverse complement strand
TTGCTCCAAAATCCTTTGCGGTCTGGGGTAATCCTGTAACACAGGGACTTTCACTATGAGGGTCCTCGGATCTCTAAGGGGCTATAGTGGGTTTCACAAATCGAAAACTAGTTCTTGTTAGTGGATGCATTACGATTAATTTTAGAGTTTGATAGTGATCTCATCAAGTCTAATCAACAGCACTGCATAAAGTCTGCGATTCGTGACGAAAGACAGATTGAGAAACCTTGCTCTAAGGTGAATAGACACGTGGATAAGTGTAACTCATACTCCTCCCCTCACCCTTTTGAGCCACGAACGTGGCTTGAGGCATCAAAACAGTTATATGGATGGAAGCGTCTGGCAACGGTGGCATTGCTCCTTTGAGTGAGAACAATACTGAAGAACTTCACCTCGAGAATCGTTGACCAAACCATCTACAGCGAAGTACCACATGTTCCTTCACATATGATGTATTGATTGTATGTCTTATCTAATCGGCATCTTAGGAACTTTAGCAACTTTATCACAAACCAGATCACTATTTTATGACTGTAGACTAATCTTCATTCAATAAAGAGTATTGGTCACTTTAAATCTTACCATCCTTTGGTTCTAGACTTTAACCTTTGCATGACTTTACGTCTTCGGTGCAATCATGACAACAAGGATTAAAACCATGATTATTGCTGAAACGATACCCTTTTCTACTCTTTAAGAATAAGAAGCATATCCATTCTTACGTCTGTCTCTATCTATAACTTTACCTCTACCTCTACTTCTACCTCTGTCTCTATTTGTACCTCTACTTCTGTTTGTCTGTATGCCTGTCTGTCTTTGTGTGTCTGTCTACGTCTATTTGTGTCTGTCTGCCCGTCTATCTGTCTGTTTCTCTGTCGGTCTCTCTGTCTTTGTCTGTGTCTGTCTGTCTGTCTGTGTCTGTTTATGTCTATCTGTCGGTCTATATATTTCTGTATGTCTATGTCTGCCTGTCTGTCTATCTGTCTGTCTGTCTACTTGCCTCTCTCCTTCACTCTCTTCTTTCATATTTTTCTTCTTCTTGGTTGTCATTCCCTTACTTCTCTTCAATTATTCTTCTACTAATTTCTCTTTTTCCACTCATTCTGGTCATTTCTCTCTTTCCCCTTTCTCTTGTTTCTTATAACCTAACTTACCACTTCCTCCCGCTCTCTCTTCCTATCTCTTTTTTCTTGTCTCTCTTTCCTCTCTTTTAGATTGTTCATATTATTCCCCCAACATCCTTCATTCCTTACCATTTCCTCCTCCTTCCTCATTTCTCCTCTCCATTTTCCTTCCCTCCCATCCCATCCCATCCCATCCCATCCCATCCCATCCCATCCCATACCATCCCATCCCATCCCGTCCTACAACCTTCATTTCCCTCCTCCTCTCTCTCTACTCCTCTTCCATTACATACCCTCTCCTCATCTCCCCATCTCTTCCCTCCTCTTCCATCATCTCCCCTCTCTTTCCTCACATCCTTCTCCCCTTCTCTCCCCTCCTCTCCCTTCCTTCAGCACTCGCCTTCCCTCCCCTCGCCTCCCTTCCCCTCGCCTCTTTTCCCCCTTCCTTTCCCCTCACTCCACACCCTTCCCACTTCCCCCTTCACCCTTCCCCCTTCCCACCTTAATCCTCTTACACCTTCCCCTTGTTTTCCCCTTGCTTGTCCTTCCTCTCTAGTTCCCTCACTTCTACACCACTCCTTTCCTGTTTTTTGGGACTCGTTTTTCTGTTTTTTTGTCTTTGTTTTGTTTGATTTTTGCCTATCTGTTACTGGTCCTATTGGGCACTGTACCATGCAGGGTACCTCAGAGTTGTTAATTATTTACCTGTTTGTTTATTCATTTACTTATCAATGTTTTGTATATTTATTTTTTCAATCACCTCATTCCTATTTATCTAATCTATTCATCTATTTATTTATATATTCATTAATTTATTCCTTTACTTGTTTATCTTTTTATTGACTTATTTATCGATTTATTTATTGACTAATTCCTTGATTAATTGGCTCAATTATCTATTAATTTATTTTTTGTAATATTTATTCTATTTCTATTCATTTATTGATCTATTTTACTATCGAAGGCTAGGTTAAGAAAATACTCAGATATTCTTAGTCTATTTATCGATTCAAAACTGATCCATGGAAGGTACCTGGCAACAAAGAGAACTTTTGGCCATTAATAGGTTAAAGCAAACAGCTCAAGATCCTTCACATCTAAAGCTGATCACTCGAACCTCTCAAACACTTCTTTGCCAACGCTTCCATCTTATACATAAATATATACGTACGCATATACATACAATTATGTGTGTGTGTATGTGTGCGTGCGTTTTCTATGTAGCGTCATATTATTCTATTCAGCTGATGAAAACCTGCATATCTTTCAGGGTTAAAGTCTAGTTAACTTAATTCTTAGAGACCAACGGTTCTGAGCCAGATGTCTCATGTGTCCATACTTATGTATTCCTGTTCATGAACTTCCTCGTTGTCGCG
>NC_134781.1:11201381-11208881 GCF_046742065.1 Oratosquilla oratoria | reverse complement strand
TATCTTCTCATTTAGACTAGGAGCGCGGATAGGGAATGGTAGATAAATCATTTAGATAAATACCTAAGTAAGATGCTGTAATGATTATAATTTATCTTATATTATTTGTTTTTGTTTTGTTATCATTTGTCTGTCTGATTTTCATTTATTATTAGTTATATGTCAATTTATTATTATTTACTACTTACCTGTTTGTTTATTATTTAACTATACCTATGCATTTATTTATGTATTTTATTTGTTATTTACATTATTATAGTTTTTATTTATTGTTTTATTATTAATATGATTTTTTTTTCGCATCCGACCTAGATATGGATCAAAAGGTCTCCTGTCGGCATGCTCCGCCTTTGTAATCCTTTGTAAACTAATACCATTAGGTGGGAGTCTGTGTGGTATAAGTACAATTCCGTATAAGGGATGGTGGTATATCTAGTGCAGAAAGATGAGATTCTGGATGGTATTAATGTATAGTATTGATCGTGAGGTTAGTTTGGGGACTAGTCTCTTTAGGTAGGGGGCAGTAGGGATGGCGAGATAGATAGATAGATAGATAAATAGAGAGAGAGAGAGAGAGAGAGAGAGAGAGAGAGAGAGAGAGAGAGAGAGAGAGAGAGAGAGAGAGAGAGAGAGAGAATAAAGGGAGGATATAAGTAGAATTAATAGGAGTGTTTTAAGGAAAGAAGGACAGAAGTATTTCCGCTTTCAGGTGTTTTTTTTTTAACTCTTCGGGTCCTTTTTGCCTTTTGTCAACGTCTGCAAAAATCCTCATATTCATTTTTTGTCTTGCAAAAACCTATCTTTTCCAACCAATCCCTTATATCTTTCCTCAAATATCTTTATAGACTTTATTTGTATTTTTTCATAATTAGCATATTTACGTCGTTAAACTCTTTTTTTTCCAATAAGTTGTAAATACTTGTAAGTCAAGATTATCAAAATATGGGTGCATACATTTGAGGTAAGTATACCAAATCAGGTAAACTGATTTGGTCTTAAACATAAGTGAATAAATACCTTTACGTAAATATATACTACTCCAATCACAACGACATATATGTAAACTTAAAGGAATACCAACCATTGTTTAGATTCTACCGTCCCTCCGTTCTGTTATCCTTGTTTACTCTCTTCTTTACCACATTTATGACGCTACCTCCTCGGTACGATAGTGTCCCCGAGGCTAAAAATGTTGCTTATTGCTGACGAAATACGAAATCGTCTCTGTAACCTTGGCTCACTGCGCATGCGTGACTCGCTCGGTCATAACCTGCGGAATTGGCCCCGGGTGGAGTACATCAGCATCACTTCGCCATGAGCGTCGTCGTTTGTGGAAGCGGAGTCCACCAGGGCCTCGAAAAACCTCCCGTGGTCGGATTGACGAGACTCTCATGTTTACAGCCTCATTTCCTGCTGCCAACCTTGAATTTCCTTCCACTGCTGCCTCGCGCCGGGTCGGGAAAAGCCTGTGAGCTAGGCCTGGCTGTGTGTGGCCCCTGTTCGAACGCGCGCAGACCCGCCCACATGCGCTTACTACATCCACGCTTAGGCACACACATACAGTTACAAATTCACGTACATTTTGATACATGTATTCACGCACGCACGTGCACACACACACACACACACACACACACACACACACACACACACACACACACACACACACACACACACACACACACACACACACACAAACATACACACACTCATTCACTCATACACACACACACACACACACACACACACACACACACACACACACATATATATATACAGTATATATATATATATACATTTTCATATACATATACATATACACATACACATACATATACATATACATATACATATACATATACATATACATATACATATACATATTCACACAGTGTATACATATACATCTACCTATATATCTACATATACAATTGCCCAATATTATCTGCTGACGGTCAACTTGAATATTCAAATGAAGGAATGTTTGATATTCTAAACAACTATTTTAGCTCAGTATTTGTAAACGAAACACCTCATAGTTACATTAGAGATAAAAAGGTTATTAGGAACCACATTGGTCCAATATTATCTGCTGACGGTCAACTTGAATATTCAAATGAAGGAATGTGTGATATTTTAAACACTTATTTTAGCTCAGTATTCGTAAACGAAACACCTCAAAGTGAACCCCAAACTGAAACCTGTGAAAAGTCTCGGGTGAACTTATTACAGTAAAAAAAAAATAATGATAATAAAATAGAAAAGTGTATAGAAAAATTCAAAGTTAATAGAATACCAGGGCTTGACGGTTGGCATTCAAGAATCTTAAAGGAAATAAAAAATGAGATTATTGTTCCATTAGAAATTATTTTCAAGAAATCCATCATATCTGGAGATGTCCCAAGGGAATGGAAGCTAGCTAACGTTACTTCCATATTAAAAAACAAAGTCACAAAAAGAAATCAAATAACTACAGGCCTATAGGCTTGACTTCAATCGTAGGAAAAATGCTGAAAACTATTATTAGAGATGCTATCGAACACCATTTAGAAAGTAACTGTTTGATAAATTATAGCCAGCATGGATTCAGACGGAAACGTTCTTGCGTGACTAACTCGAATTCTACAACACAGTTATCTCAAATTATGATAAAAGAAACAATATAGATTTAATATATAGACTTTGCAAAAGCTTTTGATACCATCAACCACGAAAAACTACTAACTAAATTAGCTTCAGATGGACTAGTAATTGGTTAAACGATCGAAAACAGAAAGTTGTTCTAAATGGCAAAACTTGTAGATGGGAAAGTGTTAAGAGTGGAGCTCCTCAGGGTTCCGTTCTTGGGCCACTTCTATTCATAGTATATATAAATTATATAGACCACGGATTGAAATCTATTGTCTCCAAATTTGCTTATCATACAAAAGTGTGCGGAATGGCAAATGATCACTTAAATCAATTAAATATTCAATAAGATTTAGATAAACTACATCAATGGTCTGAAATGTGGCTAATGAAATCTAACACAACTTAATACAAGGTTATGCACATGGGTAAAAATAACAATAAGTACGATTACAAATTATTTGGAAATTTGTTAACAAAAGTGGATAGTGAAAACGATCTCGGCGTAATTATCAGTAACGATCTCAAATCATTTAAACAGCGTATTTCAGCCTCTGAGAAAGTAAATAAGATTCTAGGACTGATTGCGCGATCTTTTGACTTCAAAAGTCAATCTCTCATTAACAAGTCATATAAATCGTTAGTTCGTCCACATTTGGAATATGCTGTTTCCGTATGGTCACCGAATCTCATTAAAGACTTTGACAGATTGGAAAAAGTACAACGTCGAGCTACAAAACTGATTCCAAATATCAAAAATACGAAAATCGACTAAAACATATGAATCTATTTTCCCTATAAAAGCGTAGACTCAGAGGTGACTTGATACATGTATTTAAGATTCTAAAGGGAATTGAAAACATCAAAAATGACAAAATTTTCACAATGAAAGAGAATCAGACAAGAAATAATGGTCTCAAACTGTCAGGAAATGAATCTAATTTGGAAGTGGGCAGAAACAACTTCCCCATCGTGTAGTTAATGAATGGAATAAACTTCCTGCAGAAGCAGCGCAACGTACTTCAGTTCAAAGTTTTAAAACTCTTTTAGATTAAAGCATAAGCAAGATGCTGTAATGCCACCCATTGATTTTACATTATGTATTTATACGTTTGTTATTATTTCTGTTTATTATTATTTATTTGATTATTATTTCTTATTGTTTATCTGTCCATTTATTATTATTTACTATTTACCTCTTTCTTCATCATTTACCTCTACCAATTCATCTAATAATTTTATTTGTTTTTATTTGTATTATTATCATTTTCATATATTTGTTTATTTATTTATTTATCATTATTATAATTTTTTCGCATCCAACCCAGTTATTGACCAAAAGGTCTCCTGTCGGTATGTATATATATAATATATATATATATATATATATATATATTATATATATATATATATATATATATATATACAAATACATATACATATAAGTATATATATACACAAATACATACATATACATATATATATATATATATATATATATATATACATATATCACAAAGGATCACAAAGGCGGAGCATGCCGACAGGAGACCTATGTATATATAGGTATATATATATATATACATACATATATATATATATATATATTACATTTATATATACATATATATATATATATATATATATATATATATACATATATATATATATATATATTAGACATGTTCAATAAAAGAAATTTTCATACGTAACTGTAATTTTTCCCATGGTTTTTGACATGAAAAACAAAAAGCACGTCCATTTTTATCTAAGACGTATGGAAATATTGCCGCTTGGAGCCTTAAGTATATTGCTATCTATCTTATCAAAAGTGCTAATTTTGAAGCATTTGTTAGCATACTTTGTGGTTTGATTTTTTATCTCTTCAAGATAGACCAACAAATTAGATACCAAATGAAAGAACAGAATTTACTCTACATATAGCAACCGTTAGAATTGATGAATTGTCTCCGTGAATTTTGAAAGATGTAAAATTTTTGAAAATCCTGACATGTCTGCTAACCTGGAGATATGGTTTTGTATGGATGTTTGAATTTTAAGTGAATTTAGACAAAAACACATACATAATTTCAGCATTTAATTTCATATTTCATATTTACAGAAACTTGTTAATGATGTTGGGTAGTCCACAAGCACGCATCAAGTCGGCCGTCCACCAGAACTCTCACTGAAACCTTCCTGGTCGGATACCATTCAGATTGCATCAGTGGTTCCCAGCTTCCTACCAACAAGCATTCCAGTACTTTCTTTATCTCCATTGTTTCCCAGAAAATACAGGGAAACCTATGGTTTGAGACCTCGCCTATGAAACGGTTGAAGTTATCATCCCATTCTAGCAGATGGCTAGGATCAAGATGATGACCAGACAAAACTGCATGAAGCTCTTCTTGAAACTCTGTGACAAACACAGAGCACTGATAAAGAGCAAAGGAAGAGCAAGTAACTCTGGAGGAAAGAGCTGTGCATTTGTCTTGGAACTGGGCAGCCTGTTCGACATAGGAGCTCTAGATGCTGTTCAGGATAGAGAAAACTACAGACTGTTATCCAGGGAGAAGAAAGATGAGGACGTCAGGTTCTACCAGGATCAGAGGACTGAGAGGAAAGGTCGCACGTCGTGTCATGAGAAGATCTTTGGGACAAGATCGCAGCAACAAATAGGCCGGACTAAGAGGTAACTGCAGAGGCAAGAACAAGGTAATCATACTTTCATATATTTACTAATCATACTTTTCATTATCGTAACAAGTTGGAAGTCTTACACGTTATCACATTGTATTATTTTGCAGCTGCAGCAGAACAAGAGGCAGTTACTCACGTGGATGACATTACCTGGGGCGATTCCAGTGACAGGGACGCTAACACAGAGGATATGAATTACCAACAGCCTCGTCCTGGATGTTCTTACCATGAAGACACCGTGACTTTGACATTCCGGTGAGTCATGGAATGTGATGCCATCTGCAATACAGCTGATTGTCTTTGCTTGTCTGACAATCAAGTTACTGCCCTAGTTTCTGTCACCTTGAAAGCTGGTGGGGCTGATCTGGACAAATAAATAATTTCTAGATCAACAACACGTCGTAACAGAATGCTGTCTAGGTACATCAGCCAGAGCTACATGGCGGAGTTCAGTGAGAACCCTCCCCAACTGGCTGCTCTACACTGGAATGGGAAGATGCTCAGAGACGTCCTGGGTGGTGATCCTGGGATCACCTCAGAGACTTTAGCTGTGCTTGTGTCTAGACCACCTGCCTATCTTGAAGGGAAGTTACTGGGAGTATCTATCATCGATAGTTCAACAGGAACAGCTCAAGCTGAGGCATCAATGAACTTGCTGGAATCATGGGGGCTTACAGGTATCATAACTGCCCTTATTTTTGACACTACATCCAGTAACAGTGGAGTACACAGGGGAGCTGCCAAACTGCTTGAGGAAAAGCTGAGCACTACGGTTTTTTACCTGCCGTGCAGACACCACATCCTGGAAGTGCTATTTGTAGCAGTCTGGGAAAAGATGTTTGGCAAGTGAAGAGTCTAGAGAATCCCTGGTTCAGACACTTCAAGGATGTCTGGGGAAAACTGACAACAGACACCCCTAAAACCCTGATGATCAGAAGCAAATGGCTCAGGGAAAAGAGGAGGGATTATGAGGAAATACTTTATGACACATCTGAGAAGCCACCGAGAGCTCACAGTGATTGTTCTGCAAAGCTGGAACGACTCAACATCTTCCTGGCGCTGTTCTACACACCAATGTGATGTCAACATCTGCTGTGGATGCTCCTGTGAATGATCTTCAGCTCATCCAAGACGCTGAGGTACAATAGATCAGACGTAGAGGTTGCTGAATCAGTCCTTTAGAAGATGGAAAATCACAAGTGGTACTTGACACAGGAGGTCGTCATTCGCACTCTTCAGCAGTAGGCTGAATGACAAGCAAAACAGGACATTACTGCTCAGCTGCATACCACTCAGAAGCAAGACAGCTTCAGAAGGGGAAAAACTTGTGTTTCAGAAGGTGACAGCCAAGACCACACTAGTAGATCTCATTGGTCCGGAATCCTACCTTCTGGTAGACATCCTCAGCAATGAACCTGACTGGCTTCTGGATCGCGTTGAATCATGGCCAGAGAAGGAGGACTACAAGAAAGCCTTGGAATGTGTGAGAAACCTCAGAGTAGTGAATGACATCGCTGAGCGTGAAGTTAAGATGATGAGTAATTTTAGAAATATCATCACCACATATCCCAAGTAGAGGGAATATCTTCTCCATGCTGTGGAATACAACAAACTGCGCTTCGAAAACTTCAAGAAGCAAACACTTAACAAATGACTGTGTAATATGATTTTGATACATATAAACATGATTATTTTGGTAGTTTCAGTTTATGGTTTGACTTGTTGCAAAATTACACTTTCCACTTTGTCAAATATATGGAATTTTGCTACTTTTCTGTAAATGTTATAAATAACATACCATTTTTGTACAATGTTAATCAGATTGTACACGTTCAAAAGAGAATTAAAATGAGCTTAATTTGATAACTATTTTGTTACTCTATCTTGCTCCATGCAAAAACCATGTCTCCATGTTAGTAAAAAAGTAAACACTTCAAAAATTTCGTATCTATTAAAAGTCACGAGGAATATTAATTAGTTCTAACGGCTGACATATGTGAAGTAGGTCCTGCTTATTCATTTGGTAACTAATTTGTTGGTCTATCTTGAATAGATAAAAAAAATATATACAACAAAATATGCTTAAAAATGTCTCAAAATTGGCCCTTTTGGTAAGATAGATAACAAAAACCTTTAGTCTCCATGCGGCAATGTTTCCATATATTCTAGATA
>NC_134781.1:11188881-11191381 GCF_046742065.1 Oratosquilla oratoria | reverse complement strand
AATCATGACGCCAATGCAAACTAACTTAGTGATAAAATTGAGGACTCCAGATGGAAGTCCTCTGGTGTAACTAAGACAATCACGTTGTAGAAGAATTAGTAAAGAAAATCAAGGAAAAATATCAACCGTCTATATACCCTCTCTATACAGAATAATGGAACTTGACTAAGTCGGATGATCGGAAGCAGTGGTGAAAATAAAGAAAAAAGTGAGGGACGAAATACAAAACTATAGAAGGGAACAGTAGACGGAGTAACAACGGGGGTTAGAGAGAGAGAGAGAGAGAGAGAGAGAGAGAGAGAGAGAGAGAGAGAGAGAGAGAGAGAGAGAGAGAGAGAGAGAGAGAGAGAGAGAGAGAGAAGAGAGAGAGAGATAGAGAGAGAGAGAAAGAGAGAGAGAGAGAGAGAGAGAGAGAGAGAGAGAGAGAGAGAGAGAGAGAGAGAGAGAGAGAGAGAGAGAGAGAGAGAGAGAGAGTGAATGTTATGGAGGATGAAGAGGACATGGTTGGAGGGATTGCTCAAGGTAGGAAAGTGAGGGTCTTACACCAGGAGACACTTAGCTGTGACTGAAGCCGTCACATCTACTCCATGCACTTGGACTGCTAGGCCAGATAACTGTCACTGCTGGGAATGGGAGAGAAGTGCGGGATTCGAACCCACAACTCAGGGAATGCAAAACCATCATGCTTCAGGTCAAGCCACCAGCAAACTTGTGTTAAATGAAGGGGTGAGTGTATGAATGATTGGATTGATGAATGGAGAGATGAGTGGATGGGTGGATGGTTGAAGAAAATGACGGGGTGGAAGTAAGAGAGTGAGGAATGACAGAACAGAAACAGAGAGAAAGAAAATCAGAGAAGAGATGAAGGTTGTACATAAGAAAATGAACTTGGAAGAGTGAACAAAGGATGGTGAGAGGAAGAGAGTAGGAGAGGAAAGAAAGAAAACCAAAGAAGGAGGTAAAGAAAGAAAGAAGGAAGGAAAGAAGGAGAGAAAGAAGGAAAGAAGGAGGGATGAAAGGAGGCAAGGAAGGATGGAAGGAAGGGAGGAAGAAAGGAAAGAAGGAAGAAAAGGAGGAGGGAAAGAAGGAAAGAAGGAGGGATGGAATGAAGCAAGGAGGGAAGGAAGGAAGGAAGGAAGGAAGGAAGGAAGAAAGGAAGGAAGGAAGGAAGGAAAGAAGGAAGGAAGGAAGGAAAGATGGAAGGGAGGAAGGAAGTAAGAAAGGAAAGAAAGAGGGAAGAAAGGATGGGAAGAAAGAAGGAAGAAAGGCAAGAAGGAAGGAAGGAAATGAGGAAGAAAGTAAGGAGGGAAGGGAGAAAGAAAGAAAAGGAGGAAGAAAGGAAGGAAAGAAAGAAGAGAGGGAAGAAAGAAAGGAAGTAAAGAAGGAAAGAGGGAAGGTGGGAAGAAAGGAAATAAGAAAAAACAAAGGAAGGAAAGAAGGAAGGAAAGTTAGAAAAAAAGAAAGGGGAAAGGGAGAAAAGAAGAGAGAAAATGAAACTGTAGGAAGACATGGAGGAAAAAATGAGGAATTAGGAAGTGGAAAGAAGGAAAGAATAATGTAGGAAAGCCGGGTAAGAAGGAAAGAGAAAGAATGATAAAGGATGGGGAGGAGAGAGAGAAAGAAGATATGTGAGAGAGAAGGAGAAATAATGAGAAAATATTGAGGGATGGGGAGAGGAAATGAAAGAAAGAATGAGAAAAAACAATGAAAAAAGAGAAAGAGGAATGAGAAAAGGAATGAAGACGAAAAGAGGAAAGGAAGGATAGAGAGAGAAGGAGAAATAATGAGAAAATATTGATGGATGGGGAGAGGAAATGAAAGAAAGAATGAGAAAAAACAATGAAAAAAGAGAAAGAGGAATGAGAAAAGGAATGAAGCTGAAAAGAGGAAAGGAAGGATAGAGAGGGAAGGAGAAATAATGAGAAAATATTGATGGATGGGGAGAGGAAATGAAAAAATGAGAAAAAAAAGAGAAAGAGGAACGAGAAAGGGAATGAGGCTGAAAGAGAAAATGAAGGATAGAGAAGGAGAGGATGTGAGGGAGAGAAGGAAATAAAGAAAAAGGAGGGAGAATATGGAAGAAAGAAAAGAATAAGTGAGAAAAGAAGGAATAAGAGATAACGTGTAAGGAGACATAGAATAAGGAGGAAAAGAAGGAAGAAGGGAGGGAAGGAGGGAGGAGGAAGGGTGGAAGGGAGGGAGAAGGAAGGAGGCAGGAAGGAAGTGGGGAGGGGGTAGGAGTAGGAAAAGAAGAAAGAAAAGAAGGAAGAGGTGAGGGAGGAGGAGGAGGGTTGTAAGGGTGGAAGAGGCATAAGGACGAAGGGAGGAAGAAAGGAAGATAGGGAGGGAGGGAGGGAGGGAGAGAGGAATGGAAGAAGGGAGGAAGGGAGGAAGGGAGAGAGGAAGAGAGAGAAGGAGGGAGGAAGAGAGGGAGGGAGGAAGAGAGGGAGGGAGGGAGGGAGGGTGGATGGTTTGGAGGCGTTATCAAATCAAGCCAAGA
>NC_134781.1:11176381-11178881 GCF_046742065.1 Oratosquilla oratoria | reverse complement strand
TGCACAAAAAGTTGTCTAACATTGATAACATATCATAACAAGGAGTCTAGGGTTGGGTTGTTCAAAAACTAATTCTGGCGTTAGTTTATCTTGATGTTAAAAGTCATGGTAACGCTCTGTGTTACCATGATGTTTAATGTCAAGATAGATTCAACGCCAAGATAGTGCAAAAAATTATTTTGAACAACCCAGTCCAGAAGTTCAACATCATTATGAGCATGCAGGAGGGGAGCGCATCGAATATAGGATGTTTCGGCCACAGACATTTCGGCAACTGACGTTTCGGCAAGAACTATGCAGGGTACGACGTTTCGGCCAATCCTAAATGTTTCTATTATTATTTACTTATTATTGAAAGAAAAATATTATAAAAAGAATTAAAAAACCGACGACCGAGCAACCGACCAGTATATTCACTTCAGTGAATTTATCTCACGAAGTGAACACAAACATGTAAACACAAACAAATAAATATGAGCGATAGAAACATAAGTCTGCGACCTTTTGAGCATATTTCATTCTGAACCTATCTCACAAAGTAAACACAACTGAACGCGTAAATACAAACACGAAAACACAAGCAATTGAAACATAAGTCTGCGACCATTCTGACCGGTCGGTAGTAAAGTCGCTATTATTACAGTCGCTGTTATAATGCGGTCGCCATTAGGACAGTCGCCGTTTTGAAAGTCGCTCACCTGATTACGTCGCCCTTTATGAAGTCGCTATTATGACTGTCGCTGTTTTGACAGTCGCTATCCGGCCCGGATCCCCCTCAGGATACATGCAATGGTAATATAAATATGAGTATATATACAAAGTGGGAAGCTATGGATGGGAACAGGAAAAGGTTGTAAGGGAGTCTCTCGTGGTTAACCCAAACCATTCGCGGCAGCGGACGATTGGGCCACCACTCTTTTAAGAATTTAAGAATTTGAGGTAATTTGACGAAATTCTCATGAAAAAGTAGGTTTTTTGCATTAAAGGTTTTACTGGCATTTTCCTCATAGGACTTTTTTGGCATTTTCCTCATAGGACTTTTTTGGCATTTTCCTCATAGGACTTTTTTGCCATTTTACAATGATTTTTTTTACAAGGTGCTTATGATATTTCAATTTTGAAGCTATGTCATATATTCTTAAGAATTTATTATCCAAAATCTCCAGACTACAAATTCAATACGCTCTAAGGAACATTGATGAGAAAGCGGGTTGCCCATAGTCACGCCATTTTTTTGCTGGAGATATTTCCCGTCAACCACAAAAATTTGAATAAACAATATATAATCTAAATAAATCAATGATGGTGGTAGGTAGTGGAAATTCGTGTTTCTTCAGTTTTTCCTCAAGGAACATCAATGAATAAAAAACAGGAAAACGAGTAAACAATGAAGTAACATCATAGCTTACTAATTTAAAATCGTAATCTAAATTTAGGTTGTAAAACTCATCAACTAAATCTACATTGTTCTTATTGTAGCTACAGTACTTGAAATTGAACCGACAATAGGACTTAAGATGGACACATGCCACTTAGACAACTTATAACTAGTGGGTCTTCCAGTTCTCAGCAATCTTTACATGGAACTTTTTTAAACTAAGTTATTACCTAAAATTCTCCCCGGTAAGGTTACATGGTATAGATACAATGATGATATCATATATATTTGGCCTGCCAATGAGGATCCTAGTTTCTTATCTAAACTTAATGCCTTGGTCTCTTCTATGAATTGCACCATGGAAATAGAAGAAAGTAATCTTTTACCTTTCCTTGATGTAATTATTTACAGAAATGAAAGGTTTTTAAAATTTGATATCTACAGAAAACCCACCAATGTCCTTTCATATGTACATTTTTATTCGTCTCATCATTACAGGACAAAAATGCCAGTGTTATCATTAATTTTCCTTAGAGCGTATAGAATTTGTAGTCCGGAGTTTTTGGATGGTGAATTCTTAAGAATACATATATACACACACACAACCACACACACAAGGCTTGACGGCATAGTGGTAGCATTCACAACTACTAACTCAGCGGTCCGAGTTCAAATCTTGCCCAGGGCTGAAATAATTTCAGTATCGCTGCGCTGCGAGCCGTTACTCCAACTCTCGTGGGCGGGGAGTTGGGGATGTGCGTATGTGTCGGGTCACAACATTACCCATAGATCACATACATGAGATCTGAGCTCTCATCCGGGAGGGCAGTAGCTGTCGATCACGAGTCTAACACCTAATCATAGACCATGGTGCACTACATGCACGCACGTAAACACACACATGCACATTGCACACGCACGGTCTGTATCATTGTAATGATTTTTAAGCCCTTTGGTTCTTGATCTGGCGTGTGTGTGTGTTTTTTGTGTGTGTATGTGTGTGTGTGTGTGTGTGTGTGTGTGTGTGTGTGTGTGTGTGTGTGTGTGTGTGTGTGTGTGTGTGTGTGTGTGTGTGTGTGTGTATGTGTGTGTGTGTGTGTGTGTGTGTGTGTGTGTGTGTGT
>NC_134781.1:11168881-11171381 GCF_046742065.1 Oratosquilla oratoria | reverse complement strand
TATATATATATAATATGATATGTGTACATGTGTGTATGTGTGTGTGTGTATGTTTGTGAATGCGTGTGTGTGTACATATATACATACTGCTAATGATAACACGGATACGTGTGTTCAACTATGCAAAGTAATACTTTTTGCGCTGGATATAATATACAAAAGCGCTCTGCTTCATTAATTTTTTTTTCTAAGTGATCTACTTTGCATATATACATATATATGTACGCACACGATAATAAAGATAATAAGAATGATGATAAGATGAATATGAATAATGAATAAATACTGTAGATGGATAAACAAGTATATAAATGATATACGTTACATAGAATAAACGAATAAGCAAATAAAAGCACTAATAACTAGATAAATAGACAGCTATTTAGATATATACTGTGCTTAAAGGATTAGATATAATTCTAAATGAAAGTTTAGAAAAAGTTCTGGAAGTTATACGTCACGCATTGGAAACAGACTATGAAGAAGTATCATAATGTCTGTCATTAATGCTTTCTTGTACGATACAAATATATATATTAATTCTTGGATATATGTACAATATCTTTTCAACATCGTATCCGGTTAGATAGAATTTTCGTTACTCTTTATTTGTTTATTTTATTTATTTTTTTGTCAAATATGGATATTTTCGTGTTTACCCATCTTTATATCTTTTCCTTTTGGATTAAGAATTACAATTTCAAATTATCAGATCATTTCATCTCTGCTTTGATTTTTGTGAAATGTTACTTTTCTATTGATATTAGTTTTTGATCTGCAATTTTATAAATAAATTTGTTATTTATGAGGTGAATAGGTAAGCTACATT
Organism: Oratosquilla oratoria; assembly: GCF_046742065.1. Taxonomy (NCBI): domain Eukaryota; kingdom Metazoa; phylum Arthropoda; class Malacostraca; order Stomatopoda; family Squillidae; genus Oratosquilla; species Oratosquilla oratoria. The sequence continues at coordinate 11,170,552 of NC_134781.1, read as the reverse complement.
TAAACACTCTAACAAAACACATTCAAACACAAACACAGACGCACACATACACACACAGACACACACACATAAACACACACACGTACATGCAAACACATGAAAACACACACACACACACACACACACACACACACACACACACACACACACACACACACACACACACACACACACAAACACACACACACAAATACAACACACACACACACACACACACACACACACACACACACACACACACACACACACACACACACACACATATATATATATCTATATATATATATTATATATATGATAAATAATATGTCCGATGGAGTCCATTGTGGAAATGAAAACTAGAACTTTACGACGTTTCGCCTATACCTTAGGCATCTTCTGGTAAATTTTATTTTCTAAAGAGATATATATATATACATATATATATATATATATATATATACATATATATATATATATATACACATATATATATATACATATATATGTATATATAGACATCATACACATAGAGTACAGAGACACATACACACATAAACACTTCCTTCTACACTCCTTTATCATCGCCCTCTTCCTTCTCCTCCTCCCCCTCCTCTTCCTCCTCCTCCTCTAGAGTGGCCATCATCTGAAGAAAGGACGCAGCGAACCAAGACTTTCCCCCAACGACCTGTCTTTGGTAACGACCTGATCTCACAACAAATCACGAACAGAGGAACAAGGTCAGTGGTGGAACGTGTGTGTGTTTGTGTTCGTGTGTGTGTGTTTGTGTTTTTGTGGTCGTGTGTGTGTGTGTGTGTGTGTGTGTGTGTGTGTGTGTGTGTGTGTGTGTGTGTGTGTGTGTGTGTGTGTGTGTGTGTGTGTGTGTGTGTGTGTGTGTGTTAGTGTGTGTGCGTGTGTATATTACTGTGTGTGACAGAACTGGAAATAAAGCGAGAGAGAGAGAGAGAGAGAGAGAGAGAGAGAGAGGTAGGGGGGAGACGGAAGGGGTGCTGAGGACAGGAGAGAAAGGACAAGAAACGAGATATTAAAGAAGAGCCCCACTCGGTAATAGCAACTTGGAAAATTGTTGAAGGAGGATAAAGAAACTCCAGGAAATGAATCTTAGTGATAAAGTTATGAACCTGAGTGAAAAGAGGACTGAGGGATTCCTGGATGATGGATCTTCTCGACGGGGCTCGAGCCCAGTAAAGAAAAAACTGTGTTTCAAGGAAATATGTCAAATAAAGTAGTTCTACACACAAGGAATTTGTTCCCTTACATCTAAGACGATGATAATAAAAATGTCTTGATGCTTTGATTGTTTTCAATTGGATCAAGATAACATTGTTATTAATATCGTGATTCTGGTTTCATAATAAGGTAATATTTTTCTTTTTGCGTTTTTTTTTTTCCTATGCTATTTTTGCGTTACCTTATGACGTTTCCTTTTCCGATTTGGCAAAAAAAATTGTGTTTAACTTATTCAAGACGGCAGAAAACTCCAACTAAACATACGAAAAAAAGAAGAAACAGAAAAAGCAACACAACAAAAAGACAGAGGGAGCACTCCATCAGACAGAAGAAAAATCCGGGAGAACAACATAATAGACAAAACAGACAGAAGCATCAAAGTAGATAAAAGAGAAGATTGAATGGTATCTCTGGCGGCAAAGCAGAAAAAAAAATGAAAAC
>NC_134781.1:11161381-11163881 GCF_046742065.1 Oratosquilla oratoria | reverse complement strand
AGGAAGTGCTGAGTTGTGAGCGCGCCTATCTAGCGGTTTCGTCGCCAATAACGAAGGAAACCTGTTGTTATTGTGCGGGATGGATACGCTATGGTACTCATTGTGACCGGTAAAAGTTTTTCTCAAGTTCTTGAATTAGGTATAGTTCTGGCAAAATGGAGAAAGATAAAGAAGAAAGAATAACAAAAGAACGAACCAAGAGAGGACTTGACGTGAGTATAGTAGAGAGCCCTAGATGTGTAATCCCAACGCCAATGTGTAATAGATACTCCTAGAAAAATCCCAAGGTGGAAAATAACGTCTTTTCAGGATTTCAAAGAAACCCAGGTGAAGTAGGTAAAAGTTTAGATATAGAAAGAGAATATTAGATATAGTAATGCACTAAGAAATCGCAAAGTAAATGACTTAATGGAAGAAATCATAGATTTGAAACTGGATTACCGAGCTGTACATAGGGAATTGATTACATTGCGAAAGAGTAATGAGCAAACGATTAAAGAATTAAGTGACCTAAAGAGTGAAATTGAAATTCTTAAGAGAGAAAACGAGAGAATGAAAAATGAGGATAAAAAGAAATTAGGAACGAATATGTGAATATACGCAGGAAAGAAAAAAGAGAATATGAAAGGTATATGATAGACAAATGTAAGGATCAACCTAAACTCTTTTACAGATATATAAATAACAAACTAAAGGATAAGCATGAAATAGTGAAACTGTGTGAAGAAGATAAAGAATAAATGACACAGAGTAGGCAGAAGTTATGATAAGACATTTCAGGTCAGAGTTTACAATTGAGAGCTCACAATCTTGAGAAGATGGACAACAAGGAAGATCACCCATGATGAAAGAAATAAAAATAACACAAAAAGAAATCAGAGACCAAATAAAAAGCCTAGATGTCAGAAAATCGCACGGACCAGATGGAATTGCAAATTGGATACTGAAAGACAAACAATACAAGGTAATTGACTTCTCACTCAAAGAGGGAAAGGTATCTTAAGATTGGAAAGATGAAAACATAGTACCAATATATAGTGATGATCCTACAAACTTCAAACCAGCATCCCTCACAAGCACAGTAGCAAAAATATGCGAAAAAGTCATCAGGAACAAATGGACTAAACACTTGGAAGATAACAAAATAATAAACCCCAAACAATTTGGCTTTAGAAGTGGAATATCGTGCACCGCAAACCTAATCTGTTTTTACTTGAGATTACATACATACATATACCAAAGGCTTTTTCCCCCTTACATGGTGGGTAGCCAAAAAAGAAAAAGGCATAGAAATCACTCCCACCCATTTCATTTCCCGTATATTCCACTCCCCTCCACCCTCCTTCCTCCCTCCTATCTTGGCACCTCCTGGATGACGGGTCATCCCTGCATCCTGTCCACTGCCCTGGGTCAGAAGCAGTGTCGCAAGACACAGCACATCCACAGCAAGGCCGCTTCATAAATTCGGTGACCCCTCCTCTCCGTCCCCTCATGCAGAAAAGGAGAAGACGGGGAGAAATCCCTTTGGGCTGCGTCAATTTTTTTCATACATACTTCCTCACCCCCCATCCCCCACCCACTCCCCCTCATGCATCACAGCCTCATCTATACACAACCCTTCTCCATTCACCCCTATCTTCTATCCTCTTCCGTCCTTCCTCAACAGACATTCCTCTCTTTTGTAAAGCCCCTTTCACCCCATCCATCTATCTCATCCTAGGACGCCCCCTCACATTCACTCCTTCCACCTCCACCTTCCACACTTCTTTTACTAATCTTTCTTCACTCATTCTTTCCATGTGTCCAAACCATCCTAATACTCTTTCACCCCTGTTCTCCTCCTCACCTCCTCATTTCTCACTCTATCCAGCCTAGTAACCCCTATCATACTTCTCAGACATTTCATCTCACACGCATTCAAACTCCTTCTCTCTTCTTCTCTCATGTTCCATTTTTCTGCCCCGTACATTACTGTTGGCACAATCACTCCTTCCCATAACCTCCTCTTAGAATCCATTCCCAAATGTCTATTTCTCATTACACTTTTTAATCCACCAAGGTATTTACTCTCTTCTCTCAATCTACATTCTACCTCCACTCCTACTCCTCCCTTTCCTGTCACATTCGCACCCAAGTATTTAAAACTATCCACTTCCTCCAGTTTCTCCCTCTTAATGCTCACTTCCAGTCTACTGTCACTCTCTCCCCTTGTACATCTCATCACCTTACTTTTGCCCACATTTATCTTCAGCTTTCTTCTTTCACACACCTTCTCAAACTCTGTCACTAACTTCCTCAATCCCTCCTATGATCCTGCTACAAGCGCAGTGTCGTCAGCAAACAACAACTGGCTCACCTCCCACTCTTCTCCATTTTCTTTAATCATCTTCAACCCCTGACTCACTACCCTTTCATTCACCTCTCGCACCACCCCATCCATGTAAAGATTGAACAGCCAGGGCGACATAACACATTCCTGACGAAGCCCCAACTTTACCTC
>NC_134781.1:11146381-11156381 GCF_046742065.1 Oratosquilla oratoria | reverse complement strand
CCTCCAGACATCTGGTTTTATGTCTTGATTCCAATTTCGTCTTCGCCTAAAATTCTTCTTGCTCATTTTTCTCTTTTTCGAAGAGTTTCTTTACTCGTCTCAGGATCAGACGCCGTACAGCAGGATGCTGCCATCTAGTTTCTGGTTAGGGGTTTTCCCTTAAGTATCTTCTTTTGGGTCTTCAGATTTTCTTTTGCTTATTTGTTATATCTATCTATCTATATACATATATATATGTGTATATATATATATATTATATATATATACATACACACACACACACACACACACACACACACACACACACACACACACACAACTATATATATATATTATATAAACACACATATATATATATATATATATATATATATATATATGCATATATACATATATATATGTATATATGTGTTTATATATTTATATACATATATAAATATATATGTATATATATGTATATATATATATATATGTATATATACATATATATATATATATATATATATATATATGTATATATATGCACATTTCTTATTAAATTACACAGTCTTTCTATTCTTCTAATAACTTTTCTCTCTGAAGGAGGGAGAGTGTATACAATACTTCCAAACGAGTTATTGGTTGGGTATGAAAACTAACATTTTACGGCGTTTCGCATATGCATTAGGCATCTTCCGATATTTTATTTAGACAAGCTACATACTAATATTCTACAAAGATTTATACACTGGGGGAGATCTAGGGACTATGATACTTCATCTTTGCCAGCCCGCTACTCATGACCCATACAACTCTAGGGTCCCGCACATATTTTCCTGTATGTTTATTAGCGGCAAATAATTTCTGATCATCACTGCCTCCATGCATTTTAAGTTTTGTTTTATTATTCTTGGTGATTATCATATATATATATATATATATATATATATATATATATATATATGTATATATATATGTATATATATATATATATGTATATATATATATATATGTACATATATATATATATATATTTATACATATATATATATATACATATATGTATACATATGTTTATACAGTATATATACATATATGTACAGTATATATATATATATATAATATATATATACATACATGTATATATATATATATATATATATATATATATATATATATATATATATAACGTAAACTTTTAGTTTCTCTTAAGTGCGTCCTTTATTTCTCTAAAAAAAAAATCAATGTCTCCTCTGCCTTACACCTTTCCTCCTTTTTGTCTTTTCCTTGTCTTCTCCGTTTCTTTCCGATCGATCTCTTTCTCCTATGCTTCTTTCCATGCCTTTGTGTTCCTTTGCTTTTACTTCGTTTATTTTCTCTTCGTTTTGTTCTCACATGTGTCTTTGTTTGCTGTGTCTATCACCCTTCCTCAAGTACCTAGTTTCTCTTTTGCAGTATCTTGTTTCAGTCCTACCACATCCTGCTTGTTCCCCTCCTTCTGTCTCTGATTTCCCCCTCTTCTCTTCTTGTTTTTCTTCTTCTTATTCTCTGTCCTACTTTTCATGTCAACCTCGTTCTGCTTATTCCCCACCTACCTCATTCCCTTCTCTCATCTCTTGCCTTTGTGCTTGGTCTCTCTTTCTTTCCTCTTTCTTTGCCTCCTCCTCCTCTTTCTTGGCCTTCTCCTCTTCCACACGCCCGTTACTGTAATCTGTATCATGTGTGAAATTATTTTGGCCGCTGCTATGTTGTCATATTTTTCTTGTTTAATTGACTGATTGATTGACTTATTTAACTATTTGTACATCTACGAGTATTTGTATTTCTTTCTTTATACTACACTTATTCCATGGGATCAATAAGTATTGATTATTGATCAGTGTAAACAACTGGTCAAATATAAATTCTAATGCTCATACCACTGCTTGTGAACATCATTCTACACACAAGATTTTGCAGCAACTAAAACTTGCATCTTCATATCATGTCTCGTAATATTTCGGACCTAAGAATTTGTCTTCTCTTTCTCTCTCTCTCTCTCTCTCTCTCTCTCTCTCTCTCTCTCTCTCTCTCTCTCTCTCTCTCTCTCTCTCTCTCTCTCTCTCATTCTCTCTATGTCTCTTTCTCTCTCTCTCTCTCTCTTTTATTTTTAAGACGTGGATGGAACATTACTGTCTGTTTGTCTGTCGAGAACGAGTTCTGGTTGAGCAGTATCTGGAGTTTACAGTTGAGAGTCTGCCATTTTTTTCTTTTTATTATTTTTTTCTTTTTTTCTTCAGTTGGTTCTTGGCAAAGGCGTCTTTTTTTTTTTTTTTTTTTTTGCCTCCGCACAGTCGTTCTGTGTGTCTTTTAAATTTAATCTCGCTTGTCCTTTGCGTATACGTGTTCATTTCTTCATTATCCTCTTCTTGCTCTTCTTCCTCCTTTCATCATTTGTCCTTCTTCTCCGCATCTCTTTTCTTTTCTTCTTTCTTACACTTTCTCCTCATATTTTCTTCTTTCTTTTTCTTTTCCCTTCTCTTCTTTTTTTAGTCCTATCTTTCTTCTTATTTTTTATCTTCTTTTATTTTTCTTCTTCCTTATCTTCTTTTTCTTCTTCCTCTTCTTCCTTTCGTGGTTACATAATCATTATGTCTGTGTCTCCTTTCTCTTCTATTCTACTGTTTTTTTTTTGTTTTTGTTTTTCATGGATGTAGACATAAAGGTCTCAACTCACTAAACAATTGTACAATATCAATCTCATTCATACTATTTCGAGTAGGAAAGCCCTAATATACGAAAGGGATAATCTTGAAACAGTTTCGTATATCGAGGCGAGACTAGCGTTGTGGTCTCCCTTTGCCGCAAACTTGGATCTATACAGAATTTTCATATTTTTTTCATATTTTCTTTTCATACCATCAAAGCATATATCTTTCGTATTGAGAAAAATCTCACTTTTTTCAATTCTTACCTTCGAATCTTCGTATAAAGAAATTTCGTACATAGGGGAACATCTGTATGTCTTCAGCTTTGATGAATCATTGCAGAATCACCGTCCCCTCCTCCCATGAAAGACAATACAACTTTGTTACCTGACCACGTTGGCATACTCCATCATATGTATTCTAGAGTGATTATATAAGATGTACATTGTGCTTTGGATTACTGATACCCTTTACAGCCTTAGTTTTGTCTAAAGATACAGGGTGGCCCAAAAGTCAGTGAGGGGTTGCAACTTGTGATAATTTCCTCAGATCCGCGGTTCCAGCAAGATGAAACAACTGCTCATTGCACAAGAGAGACAATTCAGCTGTTGATTAAATTTTTCTATATTGTATGAAAATTCCATACATGTTTTTTGTAATAATAAGACAGTTATTAAAAATCAAAACACATCTGTGACTTTTAGGTCACACTGTATAAGATTTTATTTGGTATTTATTTTGGCGATTTCAATCAGGTCGTATTAGGTAATAGGCTTATTGTCTCATTGATCTATGCGGGAGGGAGAGAGAAAAGGGATGAAGAGGAAGAGGAAGGGGAAGAGAGGAAGAGGATAGGAAGAGAGAAATACTGTTCCTAAGATATCAACACCATAATACAGTTCAAGATTTGAAAATTGTGAACTTGTGTGGAGTTGTCCTGTGTTTGTGTTGTGTACTATGATTTAAGATATGTTAGTTATTATCTTCAAATATAAGTTAGCGCTTATTTGCGTGACGTGCTAAGGGGGGGGGGAAGGTTTGGCTTTTGCACTGTGTCCCTCTTTCTTTTTGTTCACCTTTTTTTTTATTCTTTGTCTTCTCAGTTTCTCTCTCTCTCTCTCTCTCTCTCTCTCTCTCTCTCTCTCTCTCTCTCTCTCTCTCTCTCTCTCTCTCTCTCTCTCCCTCCCTTTCACCCCTTTCACCTTTTCTGTTTTGAAGAGGAGTTTTGAGAAAACAAAATGTCTTTTATGTCCAACATAAGCGATTTTTGAGTTCAAGAATTAGAAACAAAAAAAATCTATCTTTGGAAACATACATCGATCTCTCCAGGATGAAATGTTAGAACGTTGTTTGTGGATCAGAATCGGTCACAGAGAAGCAGAAGGAGAAGGAGGAGGAGGAGGAAAAGGAGGAGGAGGAGGAAGAAAAGGAGGAGGAAAATGAAGAGGATGAGGAAAAGGAGGGGGAGGAGGGAAAGGATAAAGAAGAAAAGGAGGAGGAAAAGAAAGAGGAGGAGGAGGAGGAAAAGAGGAAGATGTGAAAAATTAGGAGGAGGAGGAAAAGGAGTAGGAAGACAAGGAAGAGTAGAGGGTGAAGGAGGAGGAAAAGAAGTAGGAGGAGGATTAGATGGAGAAATGAAGATAAAGAGGAGGAGGACGAGGAGGAGGAGGAGGAGGAGAAGGAGGAGGAGCAGGAGGAGGAGGAAAAGAGGAAGATGAGAAAAAATAGGAGGAGGAGGAGGAGGAGGAAAAGGAGTGGGAAGAGGAAGAAGAGTAGAAGGAGGAGGAAGACCACAAGGGAGAGGAAAAGAAGTAGAGGGAGGATTAGATGGAGAAAAGGAGAAAAAGAGGAGGAGGAGGAGGGGAGGAGGAGGAGGGGAGGAAGAGGATTAGAAGTAAGAGGAGAAGGTGGAGGAGGAGGAGAAGGAGGAGGAGGAGCAGAAGAAGAAGGAGGAGGAAAAGGAGGAGGAGGAGGAGGAGGAGGAGGAGGAGGAGGAGGAGAAGGAGGAGGAGGAGGAGCAGAAGGAGGAGGAGGATCAGAAGGAGGAGGATCAGAAGGAGGAAGAGGAGGAGTAGAAGAGGAAGGCGGAGGAGGAAGAGGTGGAACACAAGGAGGAGGAGGAGGAGGAGGAGGAGGAGGAGGAGGAGCAGGAAGAGGAGGAGGAAGAAGAATAGCAGAAGGAGGAGGAAAAGAGGAAAATTATAAAATTGGGAGGAGGAGAAGGAGGAGGAAAAGGAGTAGGAAGAGGAGGAAGAGTAGAAGGAGGAGGAAAAGGAGTAGGAAGAGGAGGAAGAGTAGAAGGAGGAGGAAGACCACAAGGGGGAGGAAAAGAAGTAGAGGGAGGATTAGATGGAGAAAAGGAGAAAAAGAGGAGGAGGAGGAGGATTAGAAGAAAGAGGAGAAGGAGGAGGAGGAGGAGAAGGGGGAGCAGGAGGAGAAGGAGGAAGAGGAGAATAAGGAGGAGGAAGAGAGTGCCTTATCAAACCCGTAGAGCACCGCAGAAGAAGGAGGAGGAGAAGGAGGAGAAGGAGGAGCAGGAGGAGAAGGAGCAGCAGAATAAGGAGGAGGAAGAGGAGGAAGAGGAGAAGGAGAAAAAGGAGGCGGAGGAGGAGGAGAAGGAAGAGGCGGAGGAAGAGGAAGAGGAAGAGGAGAAGGGAATTAGTCACCGGTTTTCAGGTCTCCTAGTACGAAATATTGAGAAAAAAATGATAAGATTACTGCAGAAAGATTTCGCAACCAGCCCCGGGAACCATGTGACAGCCCTTGGGGCTTCACCTCCAGATGGAGATGAAAGTCTTCATGAAATGTATCGGGGAGATGACTCTCTCTGACGTCCCTTTTGTATTACCTCCTTTATTTTATTTTTTTTTTTATTATTATTTTTTTTTTTCCCTTTTTTGTCTCACCAAGTTTTCTTGTCTGTTCTTCTCGCTCCTGCCCTCTCTTACTTTTTCAATTTCTTTCGCAATATTTCGTGTTCATTTTTCCTCCTCTTTTAACTCGTTTGATTTTTTCCTCTTCTACGAGCTTCCGTTATACTTTTGCACATTTTTTTCTTTATTTAATTGAAATTCTGCTTATCAATGTATCACAGGAAGGAGGCTGGAATAGAGGCTGGAGGGAGAGAGGAAGTATCACTTGACTGTTTCCTCTATACCTCCCCCCTCCCCTTCCCCCTCCCCCTCCCCTCCTCTTCCCCTTTTCCCCCCAACAAACTCCTCCATTTCCTTTCAGTTTCCCAAAAACTCATTATTGATTCAAATCAAAGTCCATATTTTGAGGCGGTTAAGAGAAGGAGGGGAACGTGTGGGTGGGTGGGGGGTAGAAGATGGAGGGGGGGGGAGAAGGACAGAGGAGTATGAGGAGGAAGGGTGAGAGGGAGGAGAGCTTGGGAAAGCCCTTGAGCACAGCTGTACTTGGAACGGCTCTGTCTTGGTATGATTGGTGTCGTTTTCATGCTTTGTCGAACGGAAGTCTTGGACGAAGGGCCGGGAGGGAACCAGTAGTCTCTCGTTGTTGTAAGAACGGGTGACTCATGGAGTTCTCGTTATTGGGCCAAGATTCACTATGGTGTTTTGGATTTTGATAACTGCCTTGTTGCAAAAGCACGTACGGAATTTTGATACAATATTGAAACATTGAGTCACCAATTGTATTGTCTTTCTTGCGGTATGAAGAGATGCCCCAACTTGCTGCAACCACATATCGGGCCAAAGTTCAATTAATAAAGAAATTATCACATATATCAGACAGTCATTAACTTTTGGGCTACTATTAACATATATATACATACATATATATATATATATATATATATATATATGTATATATATGTATGTATATATATATACATATATATAAACATATATATATATGTATACATATATGTATATATATATATATATATATTTAAGATTATTTCAGACAAATGAGAGAGAATGCGGGTGGGGAAGGGCAAACGAAGATGTGTTAGGAATAGAGTTTATTGCCCTAACGTTGCGACCAACTTGGTCTTCTTCAGAAGACCAAGTTGGTCGCAACGTTAGGGCAATAAACTCTATTCCTAACACATCTTCGTTTGCCCTTCCCCACCCGCATTCTCTCTCATATATATATATATATATATATATATATATATATATATTATATATATATATATATATATATATATATACATTTTTATTAACCACATGTATCTCTAGTCACTGGGACCCATTCAGTGTTGTACGTATATATATATATATGTATATATATACATATATATATATATTTATATATAGATATTTATATATATATATATATATATATACACATACATACATACATATACCAAGGCTTTTTCCCCCTTACAAGGGGGGTAGCCAAAAAGAAAAAGGTATAAAATCATTCCCACCCATTCCATCCCTGAATACACTCCACACCCCTCCACCCTCCCTCTTATCTTAGCACCTCCTGAATGACGGGTCATCCCTGCACCTTGTCCACTGCTCTGGGTCAGAAGCAGTGTCGCAAGACACAGCACATCCACAGCAAGGCCGCTTCATTAAATCGGCGACCCCCCCTCTCCGTCCCCCCATTGCATAAAATGAGAGGACGGGGAGAAATCCCTTCGGGCTGCGTCAAATTTTGCTCACACATACTACCTCACACCCCATCCACCCGCCCATTCCACCTCATGCTATCACAACATCATCCATATACAACCATTCTCCATTCACCCCTGTCTTCTGTCCTCTCCCGTCCTTCCTCAACAGACATTCCCCTCTTCCCCAAAGCCCCCTTCACCCCATCCATCCACCTCATCCTAGGACGTCCCCTCATGTTCACTCCCTCCACATCTGCATTCCATACCTCTTTTACTAGTCTTTCTTCACTCATTCTTTCCATGTGTCCAAACCATCCTAATATTCTTTCATCAACCCTATCTCCCAGCTCCTTTTCCACCCCTGTTCTCCTCCTCACCTCCTCATTTCTCACTCTATCTAGCCTAGTAACCCCCATCATACTTCTCAGACACCTCATCTCAAACACATTCAAACTCCTTCTCTCTTCTTCTCTTATGTTCCATGTTTCTGCCCCATACAGTGCTGTTGGCATAATCACTCCTTCATACAGTCTCCTCTTAGCATCCATTCCCAAATGTCTATTCCTCATTACACTCTTTAATCCACCAAGGCATTTACTCGCTTCTCACAATCTACATTCTACCTCCACTTTCACTCCACCTTTCCCTGCCACATTTGCACCCAAGTATCTAAAACTATCCACTTCCTCCAGTCGCTCTACCTTAATGCTCACTTCCAGTCTACTGCCACTTTCACCCCTTGTACATCTCATCACCTTACTTTTACCCACATTTATCTTTAGCTTTCTTCTATCACATACTCTCCCAAACTTTGCCACCAACTTCCTCAATCCCTCCTCCGATCCTGTCACAAGCGCAGTGTCGTCCGCAAACAACAGCTGGCTCACCTCCCACTTTTCTCCATTTTCTTTAACCATCTCCAATCCCTTGCCCACTACCCTTGCATTTACCTCTCGCACCACCCCATCCATGTATAAGTTGAACAGCCAGGGCGACATAACGCATCCTTGACGAAGTCCCACCTTTACCTCGAACCACTCACTCTCTCCATTCCCAATCCTGACACAAGCTCTACCATTCTCATAAAAACTCTTGACAGCTCCGAGAAGCTTTCCTCCTATCCCGTATATCTGCATAACCTCCCACAGTGCCTTCCTGTCTACCCTATCATAAGCCTTTTCCAGATCCATAAAAGCCCAAAAAACATCCTTCCCCTTTCCTATAGCTTTCTCACATATCTGTCTTACCACAAAGATCTGATCTACACAACCTCTACCTGTCCTAAATCTACACTGTTCCTCACCAATTACTCCTTCTGTTCCTCTCCTAATCCTCTCAACCAAGATCCTCCCATAAGCCTTCCCAACTACACTCAACAAGCTAATCCCTCTGAAACTACTACATTCACACTTGTCCCCTTTTCCCTTGTAAAGAGGAACTATACAGGCAGTCCTCCAGTCCTCCGGCACTCTACCCTCTCTCCAACAAACATTAAATAACCTCACCAACCATCTCCAATCCCTTGCCCACTACCCTTGCATTTACCTCTCGCACCACCCCATCCATGTATAAGTTGAAGAGCCAGGGCGACATAACGCATCCTTGACGAAGTCCCATATATATATATATATATATATATATATATATATATATATATATATATATATATATATATATATATATATATATATGTATATATATATATATATATATATATATATATATCTATATATATGTTGGTGTATTTTGGGAGCAAGTTTTCTTTAATACAGGTTTGATTAAATACGACAGCGTTCTGGAAGTTGTTGATTTTCTTTCGTGTGTTTTCAATTTTTCTAATTATACTCTTCCCTTGGGTAGGGTGGGCATAAACTAATTCCTTATAGTTCTTCATTTTATTACACGACTTTTCGTCTTTATTAAGACATCTGGTATTTCTATTTTAAAGATACAATAAATATTTGTGAAACTACAAGGTTGAATATAAGTGACATTAAAAGCTGAACATATACAAGATTATATATACAATTCAAAGTTTAGAATTACATAGTAAAATTACATTCTAAATGATGAAAAATAAAATAACTACTAACTGCCTTATAGGTGAAATGTTTCCTTAAATTTAAATGGCTGGCGGCTACATCTTGACCCTGGATGACCTTCGCTAAGGAAGGTGTGAGGTGATTAACGGGTAATCCGTTAATCACCTTACATGACATGGGACATGAAATGATTAAAATACATAACTATGAGCAATACAAAGACGGCGCCGACTTAGATCGGTGGAGAAATGTCCGATGATTTTTTGTCCGGCAGGTTCCACACATCCTCCTACACTTACGTTAGTTTTTCTCATCATTTTTACATTTTTACTCATTTTTATACATGGTTTAAGAAATACATTTTATTTTATTTTATTTTATTTCATTTTATTTTGATATATTTTCAGTACATTAAAGAATTAATTATCTATTCATTTACAGGTTTCTGTCCACCCACTCGCGTCCCCTGACTAGTTGGTGGGATTATGGTGTCAGCTCTGCTATGTATACCGTCAGCGTTATCCAGGAGTATCAATCCTCTGAAGAAGCTCTAAGCGAAACCGGTCAGGAATAAAATCGGACCTAGACCCGTGTCTTACTCTTTCACCTTCCCCAAATATGTATATATGTAGATGTATATATATATATGTATATATATATATATATATATATATATATATATTTATATATATGTATATATGTATATG
>NC_134781.1:11133881-11136381 GCF_046742065.1 Oratosquilla oratoria | reverse complement strand
TCCTCTTGGGCAACGGTACGGCGTGCCGCTTCTGCAGTGTTTCCCTCTTGTGTTCCCTTTATTCTTTCAACTTTCCGCATCACCGTGCCTCACTCTCCCTTCTCTCTCTCTCTCTCTCTCTCTCTCTCTCTCTCTCTCTCTCTCTCTCTCTCTCTCTCTCTCTCTCTCTCTCTCTCTCTCGCTCTCTCCTTTCCTTTCGTCTCTCCCCCATGCTCTCTTTGTTCCTTTGTGTCTTTCATCCTTTAGTGTTTTTATTTCTTTGTCTTTCTGCTTCATGGGAGCTTCTTCTATGTTTTGTCTTTGGGAAAGGGGGTAGTGGGGAGAGGAACAAGACTTTTGATTCTCACGTTGAGGTTGATGCTTGGTTCAGTGAGGATGAGAAGACTGATGACGTTTGGCAGGACGGGCGAGTGTTTAATTAACCCTTTGTCGATAATTTTTTCGACTTGTATTTTTATTCAGGATAGCTGTGTTTGTTTTTGTTTGTTTGTTTATGTGTGTGTGTGTGTGTGTGTGTGTGTGTGTGTGTGTGTGTGTGTGTGTGTGTGTGTGTGTGTGTGTGTGTGTGTGTGTGTGTGTGTGTGTGCGTGCGTGTTTGCGTGTTTGTGCTTGTGTTTGTGTTTGATTGCAGCATCAGAAGTCTTAATTATAGTTTGATATGAAGGACTCTGATTCCACTTTTGTAGATTAATTCTTCAATACAATATCAGAGTTCGGTTTGATATCAGAATATTTCAAATAAATAAAGATCGAAAAATAAAGTAAAAAAAAAAAAAGGAGAAAAATAATAAGAAAAGTATAAAGAGAATGAACAAAATAGGAAAAAAAAATAAACACAGATAGGAGAACTTAAATATGGGAAGAAAAAAAGAAAAAAATGACAGAAGCAATAAAAGATAAGGTAAAATAAGAAAGGATAAAAATAGAGAGAAATAATGGAAAGAAAAACAGTAAAAAAACATAAGTGAGAACGACAGAAAATAAAATGAAAACAAAAGATATAGAAAAAAAAGGAAAGACTAGAAAAGAAAATGGAAAGGAAAAAAGAAGAAAACTAAGAGTTGTCCTTACTATTTGATATCTTTTGTCATCTATTGCGATAATTTAATTTCAGTCCACTTTAATTTACCCTCATCCCCCCTCCTCTCCCTCTCCCTCTCCCTCTCTATATATATCTCACACAAACAGCCACACACACACACACACACACACACACACACACACACACACACACACACACACACACACACACACACACACACACACACACACACACACACACACATACACACACACACACGTACACACACACACGTACACACGTACACACGTACACACACACACGTACACACACACACACGTACACACACACACGTACACACACACACACACACACACACACACACACATACACAGACACACACACACACTTTTTCTCTTTTTTAGTTCAGTCCAACCTCATCTTTCCTGTCTTCTTCTTCTTCTACGCTTTCGTGAAGTAATGAGATCTTTTGTGATCCTCTTCTACTAGATATTTTTCTATTTTCCCTTTTCTGCCATTCTCCTCAACGAGATTTTTTCATTCTTTCTCGAATGCCCCTAAACAAACTTGGAAGAGTCTAAGAAACAAGCGATGCCTCAACAATCTAGAAACAGAAGCTGTCTTACGTATCTCTAGAATGTATTTCTGTCTTTATGTAAACGATATCACAATGTTTTTCTACAACATATTTCTTTCTATGTAAGTGGCGTCACAAATCACGTGATATACGTGTATTTGACGTTACGATTTGATGACCAAGCTGCACTTTCGGGATGAGGAGATCAATGACGTTGTTCGACACAGCTTGACGTCACTCCTTCCCCCCAAATGAAGTTTGACGTCATCATTGATATTGTTATGAGGTAGTGTGCTAGTCAAGGAAGGAAGATAGGAAACAAGGAAATAAGGAGGGACGAAAGGAAGAAAGAAGGAAGGAAGGAAGGAAGGAAAGAAGGAAGGAAGGAAGGAAGGAATAAAAAGAAGGATTAAAGGAAGGAAATATAAACATGGGAACATAAGGAAGGTAAAAAGAATGAAAGGAAGGAAATATAAGGAAGGAAGAGCCAAAAAGTGAGGAATGATGGAAGGAAAGAAGAAAAGAAAAAAGAAAAAAGTAAATGAGGAAGGAAGAAAAGAAACAAGGAAGGAAGGAAGGAAAGACCAAAGGAAGGCTGGAAGACTGAAAGAAAGAAAAGAAGGGAAATGAAGGAAGGGAAAAGGAAGGAATTGGAGAAGAATGATAGAAAAGGAATGGGGGAAAAGAAAGGAAGGGAGAGGAGGAGGAAGGAAGGAAAGAAGAGAGAGAGGGAGAGGGAGGGAAGAAAGAGAGGATTGAGACAGGAAGGAAAGAAGGAAAATTGGGGGAGAAAGAGTAAAAAGGAAAAGTTTGGGTGATGAGAAATGGAAAAGATGAGGAAATGAGAGAAGGAAGGAAGGAGGGAGGGAGGGGAGGGGAGG
>NC_134781.1:11123881-11128881 GCF_046742065.1 Oratosquilla oratoria | reverse complement strand
CAACGTAATGTACGTTTTTCTTGGCAAACATCAATAGTAGAAAACGTTGCTAAAAGCTATATACAAACAAAGTCGCGTCGATTCTTTTAGATGCCATCTTTGTTTTTATTGATTCGGAGGTCAAAGACGACGACGACGGCCTGATGATCTCTAGAATTATAGGTACTGCATTACTAGATGCAGGTTAGGTTAGGTAGGTTAGGTTAGGCTAGAATAAACGAATTTATCATTCTTTAATTTTTTCGATCTCCGCATTTACCAAAACAAAGATGGCGTATCAAGCAGTCGAAGCGGCTACGCTTGTTTATTGTTTTTAGCAACATTTTTTGTTATTGATTTTTGTAAGAAAAACTTATATTACGTTGATATATTATAATTTACGGTATTATTTTAGTTGTGTATACCTACGCGATATAGCATTAAAAATAAATATTAATTTTGTAAATCAAAATGCATGAACGTAATATGCAATTTTCTTGCCGGAGAAAAAAAAAAAAAAAAAAAAACTTGGTTCAAACAAATTTACTAACGAACGAAGCCACTAGGATACGGTCCAGACGCCATGTCAGTCCAATCGCTATCAGACGATGTTCTCCAACTCCAGGTGACGTTAATAAGCGCTGTTACAAAGACAATAGGGCTTCCTTGGACTTTATGAGAGAACACGGGGTTCTGCCGTCGTCTTTTAATTGTCCGAGGTACAATAATAATCAGGCCGTCAGCATCCGTGACGACGACGACCTGGATGATCTTTAGAATTTTGAGATACCGAATTACTAAACAATGGTTAGGTTGTGTAGGTTAGTTAGGTTAGGTAGGTTAGGTTAGGTTTGGTAGGTTAGGTTAGGTTAGTTTAGGTTAAATTAGACTAATTTATCATCCTTTCATTTCTTCGAAGTCGACAACTATCAAACAAACATGGCGTATCATTCAACCGCCGCGACTTCGTTCATTAGAAAATATGTTTTAGCAACTTTTTTGTTATTGATTTCCGCGAAGAAAATAGCACATTACGTTGATATATTATAATTTACAAAATTAATAATTAATTTCCTATTGCTATATCGCGTAGGTGTGCACAACTAGAAATTAACATTTAATTTTCTATTCCTATATCGAGTAAGTGACTTGTAAAAATTTGCCTATTATTATTATTATTATTATTATTATTATTATTATTATTATTATTATTATTATTATTATTATTATTATTATTATTATTATTATTATTATCATTTATTATTTCTATTATAATTTTCATCTTTATTCATACTTATATTACTATTATCATTATCACCGTTAATGCACTTTAACCACGTTTCCAAAGAAATAGAAACATTATAAAGTGAATTTTCAAGGACTTACCTTTGTCGCTATACGTGGGTCCAGCCACAGGCAATGGGCATCCTGGGTACCGCAGATGCACTAACGACTATCTTTCTTTCACAAAACACAACACTTTCACTATTTCAATAATTACTGACACGGAACAAATCATCGTCATAGTTTTCATACAATTTTGGTTGTCATTTCCTCAAATCTTATTCGTCACATGAGGTTTTTCCAATCCAAAATTCCAAGACACTACACCAACTCAGCAAAACAGCAACGATATGTCGTCGACAGGAATATTCGAAGTTTCGAAACTGGTTTGAAGTTCTCACTGTAATCAGTTGATTTACCAAACTATCCTTGGTTACATACCGAATATTTCCCAGAAAAAAACGTAATAAAATTTAGTGTTTTTACATGGTCACATATATATATGACATCAAGGTATTTCTTTGGATGTTTAAATAAACCTACACATTTACTGGTTTTATTTCTCGGTAGATTGAATTTTGAAAAACAAAGCATGTATAGCATCATAGATATATAGTCATAGATGGTTCATAATTTTTTTTCATACAATTCTAGCCTTTCAAATATGATAAGAATTTTCAATTTTGTTTCATTATTTACGACGGTTATTTCCTAACTGGGAGATCTGCAAGTATCGTGACGTCATAACGCTTGATGATGCCAATATTCCATGAACCAGATTTGATTTCTTTCCCTTTAATTTTTCTTCATTTCCATATTATATATTTTACATCACCAACACGACTGTAGTTTTATGATCATCTAGAACTAATATCTTACCCACAAAGCTTAATTATTATCATTATTGATATTATTAGCATTATTATTATCATTATCATTATCATTCTTTTTATTATTATTATTATTATTATTATTATTATTATTATTATTATTATTATTATTATTATTATTATTATTATTATTATTATTATTATTATTATTATTATTATTATTATTATTATTATTATTATTATTATTATTATTATTATTATTATTATTATTATTATTATTATTATTATTATTATTATTATTATATTATTATTATTATTATTATTATTATTATTATTATTATTATTATTATTATTATTATTATTATTATTATTATTATTATTATTATTATTATTATTATTATTATTATTATTATTATTATTATTATTATTATTATTATTATTATTATTATTATTATTATTATTATTATTATTATTATTATTATTATTATTATTATTATTATTATTATTATTATTATTATTATTATTATTATTATTATTATTATTATTATTATTATTATTATTATTATTATTATTATTATTATTATTATTATTATTATTATTATTATTATTATTATTATTATTATTATTATTATTATTATTATTATTATTATTATTATTATTATTATTATTATTATTATTATTATTATTATTATTATTATTATTATTATTATTATTATTATTATTATTATTATTATTATTATTATTATTATTATTATTATTATTATTATTATTATTATTATTATTATTATTATTATTATTATTATTATTATTATTATTATTATTATTATTATTATTATTATTATTATTATTTTTATTATAATTGTTATTTTTATTTTTATTATTATTATTATTATTATTATTATTATTATTATTATTATTATTATTATTATTATCAATATTATTATTATTATTATTATTATTATTATTATTATTATTATTGTTATTATTATTATTAATATTATTATTATTATTATTATTATTGTTGTTGGTATTGTTATTGTTATTGTTATTATAAATATTATTCTTATTATTTTATTATTATTATTATTATTATTATTATTATTATTATTATTATTATTATTATTATTATTATTATTATTATTATTATTATTATTATTATTATTATTATTATTATTATTATTATTATTATTATTATTATTATTATTATTATTATTATTATTATTATTATTATTATTATTATTATTATTATTATTATTATTATTATTATTATTATTATTATTATTATTATTATTATTATTATTATTATTATTATTATTATTATTATTATTATTATTATTGTGTATACATTGTGACGAATGTGGATAGGAGGTAAGGGAACACGGGCTGAGGGAAATACTTTTATTCCTGACTAGTTTCGCCTGAGTGGCTTCTTCAGAGGAACATAGTTTGAAGTCAAGTTGGTCAATATATATGGCAAAAGAAGGAACGTGGCAAAGTGTCAGGTTGGTCCCCCACTCGACCTCATCTGTCGGTGTGGCGGATTGTCACAGCAGGTGGACCAAGTATCCTCCTGTTGTTCGCGTGGCTGAAACAACTTTTGAAGAGCTCAAATATCCCAGGGGGTTACTTTGCACCTTGGAGGAGAAGGCTCGTAGTATACTACGCAAAAAAATATATATATATATATAGAAAAGTCCAACGCTAAATATTGGGTGGTCCCAAATTCCAATCTAGCGAGAGACCTAGACAAAATCTTATCGTCCTCCAACATTCGTCTTGCGACTTCCACAGGTACGAAAATAAAGGACCTTTTAATCAAGAAAAAAGACCCAACCACAAATACCAACAGCGTAGTTTACGAAATCCCGTGTGGTGGATGTGACAGAAAATACATCGGTGAAACCGGCAGAGGCTTAGACACCAGATTGAAAGAACACCGAGCAGATGTAAGGCACCACAGGGTTAGTAGTGCATTAGTTAACCATGTCGACGAAAGAGGCCATCTACCAAAATGGGACCAGGCAAAAATTCTCATGGATAACATTTCACGGCAGGAAAGAAAGGCGATGGAGTCCGTTTTTATCAACATCCATGATAACATCAATAAGAGGACTGAGGATTTAATATGGGCTAAAGCAGCAGCACACTTTATCGTAATGAATAATAAACACAGAGCCCCTGATCCAGACGGACGTTTCAGCCACGCGAACAACAGGAGGATACTTGGTCCACCTGCTGTGACAATCCGCCACACCGACAGATGAGGTCGAGTGGGGGACCAACCTGACACTTTGCCACGTTCCTTCTTTTGCCATATATATTGACCAACTTGACTTCAAACTATGTTCCTCTGAAGAAGCCACTCAGGCGAAACTTTTCAAGGAATAAAAGTATTTCCCTCAGCCCGTGTTCCCTTACCTCCTATCCACATTATTATTATTATTATTATTATTATTAATATTATTATTATTATTAATATTATTATTATTATTATTATTATTATTATTATTATTATTATTATTATTATTATTATTATTATTATTATTATTATTATTATTATTATTATTATTATTATTATTATTATTATTATTATTATTATTATTATTATTATTATTATTATTATTATTATTATTATTATTATTATTATTATTATTATTATTATAATTATTATTATTATTATTATTATTATTGTTATTGTTATTGTTATTGTTATTGTTATTATTATTATTATTATTATTATTATTATTATTATTATTATTATTATTATTATTATTATTATTATTATTATTATTATTATTATTATTATTATTATTATTATTATTATTATTATTATTATTATTATTATTATTATTATTATTATTATTATTACTATTATTATTATTCTTATTATCATTATCATTATTATTA
>NC_134781.1:11078881-11113881 GCF_046742065.1 Oratosquilla oratoria | reverse complement strand
TGATGATGATGATAATGATAATGAGTAATATTTGCCTACCAAAATGTTCCTGACCATAGCTATAAGCAGAAATTGGCTAGAGAACCGGTAGAAACATTTATATATATATATATAGTAATTTGGGCAAAAGCCTTTGATGATAAATATCATTATATATTTGATATTTTCAATTATAAGAACAGAATATATATAATGCATATAGGGAAGTGAAGGGATAACTTTAGCAAATCCCGTCACTAGATACACTATATACACTGTTAGTGAGATTATTTTCTGATTCACCAACGCAAATATCTTAGAAAACAATACTTTTATATACGCTTCTTTCAAACGTAGAACACTAGCATTATTTTATTTAGGTTAGCCAAACATTAGTTACCCTGAACGAAGTATTTTAGGAGCGAGCGCTGTATTCACCGTCGTGTACATGAGTCCTACTGCAACGTTCGTGTTCTCAAACTATTTAGTCTTTTCCCTAAATGTTTCGATAACCGGGAATTGTTTGGTTAAGAAATGGCTACTTCTGTTCCATAGGAGTTCTAATCATATTGAACTCCGTTCACACTATTGACCGTCCCACAGTTGCATAAAATCTCCGATTTATAGACGGTGCGGTAGACAGGCAGGTGCGACAAGCCGTGGGCGTAAGTCATTTCCAGTGACGTCCTCAGGCGTCGCTTCTCAATTTTTCTCTCAAGTGGGACGATTGTAGACCATGCATATTAAGTAACAACGCATCTCCCCACCCCATCTCTTACCTTCGCTCTCACCCTTCCTCCCTCCCTCCCTCCCTCCCTCCATCTATCCTCTCTCTTTCTCTCTATCTATCTATCTATCTATCTATGTACGAATATATTGTACGTATATAATATGTATCAATCTATCTGTCAGTCTCACTATCTACCTATTCTATTCTATTCTATTCATAGCATATATTGATTATATAGACCATGGACTGAAATCTATTGTCTCCAAATTTGCTGATGATACAAAACTGTGTGAAATGGCAATTCATCAATTAAACCTATTAAAAAGTAGATAAACTAAATCTTAATTATTCAGTTCACGAACTTCGTCTTTATATCATTAACATTATTATTGTTATTTGAATTAGGGAAAACTATTCCACTTACAAGTCATATATCTACTTCATAGCAATGTTCTAGGTTAGTTGAAATAAGTTAGCCGTATTTATGTGAGGTAATGAAACAGTGATTACATTTTGTTTTGTTTTATTGTACTCTAATTAATTTCTATTGGTAAGGTATTAGTTCTAGATTATAATAAGAATCCAGTCGTGTTGATGAAATTAGTTATATAGAATAATCTGAAATTTGAGTTCATGGAGTATTGCCGATGCTAGACGTTATGACGTCAAGATATTTACAGTGTTGCCAGTTAGGGAATATTGTCGCAAATATCGGAACAAACCCTAAATTTCATAGAAATTCCAACAGCTACGACTGCATGAACATAAACAAAATAATTCTATTAAGAAATATATGCTTATATATCTATGAGGCTATGTATGCTTTGTGAACAATATTTAATCTACAAAGATAACCTTTCAGTGTATGCTAATTTACATATCCAAATAATTAGCTTAATGTCATATATATCTATGACCTTATAAAAACAATTTGTTTATATATTCAGACGAAAAGAGTTCGTGTACCAAACGCCTACTGGTAAATCAACCACTTACAGTGAGAATTGGAGTGAATGTTGCAACTTGGAAACAAGTTAGAAACATTCAAATATTTTTATCAACGGTAGCGTGGCGATTTTTTTTTTACTGAGCTGTTGAAGTATCTCGAACTTTTATATTGAAAATTCTTATGTGACGAAAAAAGATTTCATAAAAAATCAATGATATATATACAGTATATATATAAGGCAAGAAGTAGTTTTTAATATTATTATCATTATTATTATTAATAATATTATCTTTAGTGTTATTATTCATTCAAATTTAAAATGTAAATGCAATTGTAAGATTTGATATAAATTGTAAATGTGTAATAATCAATGTCATTCAGACTAGTATCATAAATATCTATTGTATCTTTAAAACAGAAATACCAGAAGATGTCTTATTAGAGACGAAACGTTGTGCAATAAAATGGAGAAGTATAATGAATTGGTCTATGCCCACCCTATCCAAGGGAAGAATATAATTAGAAAAATAGAAAATACAAGAAAGAAATTCAACAACTTCCAGAATGCTGTCGTATTCAATCAAACATGTTTAAAAGAGAACCTGCTCCCAAAATACACAAATATATATATATATATATATATATATATATATATATATATATATATATATATATATACAGTATATATATAATATACATATATATATATAATATACATATATATATATATACAGTATATATATAATATATATATATGTATATGTATACATACATATATATATATATATATATATATATATATATATATGTGTATTTGGGCAGGAGTTTTTCTCTAATGCATATATCATTAAAAGTGATGGCTAGTTTTGCATTAATTATTTTCTTATAGGTATTTTCCATATACCTTATTATAGATTTATGTTCCTTAGAAAGGAAATTTATGACTTGGCTGTATGTAGTCATATATACACACACACATATATATATATATATATATATATATATATATATATATGCAGTAGGAAACACAGGAGTCTTAGTCTGAGTTTATTCCTGACTAATTTTGCAGGTATGGCATACCTGCAAAAGAAGTCACGAATAAACTCAATGTGTGTATATATATATATATATATATATATATATATATATATATATATATATATATATATATATATATTGTGTGTGTGTTTGTATTATCCATCTGAACAGATGAAGATAGGAGGGTGGTAAAGAAACACACAACAAACATAAACTCTCCTCTGACTTGTGTGTTTCTGTACCACCTTCCTATCTTCTCACACACACACACACACACACACACACACACACACACACACACACACACACACACACACACATATGTACGAGTATATATATATATGTGTGTGTGTGTGCATATATATATATATATATATATATATATATATAAATATATATATATATACAGTATGTATATCATTGAATGAAATGGCAAACTTGTGAGAAAGCTTTTGTCAATCTTCTCTCTCTTTCGTAAGGCCACTTTGCCTTCCATAGGCAGGAGTCCGAGTAATTCGCCGTATGCCATGACATAGAAATAGGCATAGTTGAAAGTCAAAGCGCGTTTTCGCACCTCCTGGTTCTTCTTCAGTGGCAATTGAAGTAATGAAGATTCCATGAACTTTTATATCCGGAAGGTGGATGGTGATTTGCTGGATTGCTGTGGGTTAGGTACGATCTGTTCTCCCATTAGCTGAGAGGTGCGTGACGCCATCAGTTTGCGGACCTCCTAACGCTGGGTAACGCTTGCAGGTCATGGGCTTGTATATTAAGATTTGGGGAAAGATCTTTTATGTATAGAGCCTCCAGGATAGGTAGTCTTCTAGGGTCTTGGCGTGTGGCTAAAATTTCTGTGTTGACTAGGGTTTCCCTTCGTAAGATGGTGTGGTGAGTATCTTTGGAGTGATTCTTAGGAGCACCTGCTGTCAGATGGTATGACAGTCTACGCGACAGCTTCATGGTGGTCATACCAATATAGGAAGAAGGTTGGGTTGCGCAGTCCCCAAGGTTACACGTATACCTATATATAACATGAGATCTCTGAAGTTTATCGGTGATGGGCTTGTTGTTGTTCCTGATGAGTAGGGTTGATGTCTTCTTATTTTGGTAATATATGTTGAAAATAATTTTGGTGTCTGCGGAAGTCGGCTTAATGTTTCTCCTGATTATTTGCTTCATAATTCTCTCATCTTCCTTGTATGCCGTGGAGAATAATAATTTATGAATTATATTAATGATATTTTTTAGAGTTTGGTCATCTTTCTTTTTTAGGTACCACGTGTCCATTATCTTCTTAGTTATCCTTTCAATGTCTTTGTTGGCAAATCCGTTGTTGATGAGGACTTGCGTGGCCCTTTCCAACTCTGAGTGCACGGCCCTCCAGTTGTTGCAGTGTGTGAGGGCTCATCTAACAAAGGCACCTATTGTCGAATCCTTGTACCTCTGAGGGCACTCGCTTGATCCATTTAGGCAATGTCCTTGATTGGTGGATTTAACATAAACCGAGGTGTTGAAAGCTTCTTCTCCCTGTTTCACCAGAACATCAAGAAATGTGAGGGAACCTTCATCACTATCTTCTTGATGTTCTGGAGAAACAGGGAGAAGAAACTTTCAACACCTCGGTTTATGTTGAATCCACCAATCAAGGACATTGCCTAAATGGATCAAGCGAGTGCCCTCAGAGGTACAAGGATTCGACAATAGGTGCAAGGATTCGACAACAGGTGCAAGGATTCGACAGGAGGTGCGAAAACGCGTTTTGGCTTTCGACTATGCCTATTTCTATATCATGGCATACGGCGAATTACTCGGACTCCTGCCTATGGAAGGCAAAGTCGCCTTACGAAAGAGAGAGAAGATTGACAAAAAGCTTTGTCACAACAAGCTTGCCATTTCATTCAATGAAATATGCTTGAGAGAGAATCTCCTGCCCATTTATACGAAGAATATATGTATATACATACATATATGTATGTATATATATATATATAAATATATATGCGTGTGTGTATATATGTATATATATATATATAAATATGTGTATGTATATATATATATATATATATATATATATATATATATATATATATATCAGGGTTCCCACAGAAAATTGAAAACTAAATTCCAGGACTTTTCCAGGATATTCCAGGATAAAAATCATCAACTTTCCAGGAATTTGAGCGGAATATCTGAAACAATTTTCAAATACAAACTGATCTTTCTGGCCTCCTCCACCCCTTACAGCCAGCCGATTCCACCCACTTTATTACACTATGCAGTCTTCCTCTGTTAGATTACAATATATATATATATATATATATATATATATATATATATATATATATATATATATATATAATATATATATATATCAGAGTATCAGGTATAATTCATTCTTTGCTCTTTCTTGAAAATAGTCACTCCATTGATTTCAGTTTCTGCTTGAGGTCTTGTAGTTTCTTTTCCAGTTTGAGATTTTCATCCGCCTTCTCAGAAACTTTCAGTCTGAAAGCATTGGACTTAGCCAGCAAAGTGAAGTCATGCTCTGTTTCTGACTTCTTTGCCAGCTGGTCTGCTTCCTTGGTCATTGACTCCATACTATCTTTCAAGAACTTCCTCTTTTTCTCTGCTGACTGAATATCCTCTTGTAGTGCCTTTCTCTTTGAGGATTTCTCATTATCTGTCTGTGACTTCTTCTGATCCGCGAGGTACTGTTGGTATCTCATCGTCGATGCCCTGACATGCCTTTTCAGTCTGGGAGTGAAGGGTAACTCAGTCAAGTGCTGGCCCGTGGCTTGGATATTGTCATAGACTGTACGAAGAGTTACAATAGTCTTCTCCTGCATGTTCTGAACCAGGAGGTCCTTGTTCACAGAATAACCCCTTTCTACTGATGCCTGACCATGGGAGACTGTGAGAAGCATCTTGAAAACAGACCAGAGCTTGCTGTACTTGTGCTCTTTAAAGTACTGGCCCAGAAATATGTCCAGCCTCTCACTATCTGGGGTGAAGTTCTTGAAATCTGCTGCATGTTCCTGCCTCATCTCACTGCCAAACGCCTTGTACTGAGCAAGGAGCTCATCGCACTCTTCCCCGGACAGCCTGTTGGCATTTAGAAGCATCTGGAGGATTTTCTGGAACTTCGTCGCCGCATCTGTAGAAGGAGCAACTAGTTTATCTGGAGCCAGTGCATAGAGATATCGAACCAGGGACAGTTTCAAGGGACTCTTGTCCAACATCTTGGATGTGAGCTCTGATAGCAGTGTCACACACTCATTCTTGAATGCCAGGACCTTCAAATCACTGACCAGTTTCTTCTCAGCAGCTTTCTTCACAGACTCTCGAGCAGCAAATCCCAGATCTACAAGTTTTGGCAGCATCTGGTTCTTCTGGTCCTTGGGGTCCAGGTTGGCCAGTTTCTGCATGGTGTCTGCTTTGTCCAGAACTTCTTTTTTGATGAAACGTCCCATGAGCGCAACAACCACTTCCTTTAGCTTCTGTCCCAAGAACGGTGCCATGGGTGCATCTGTTTGAAACCTCTGAAGGAATGGCTGGAGTTGTTTAGCTACAGAGATGAAGAATTGTAGCTTTGCGACGGAGAGTGGGTCCTCACAGGCAGCTTTCACTGATGCAAATGAGGCAGTGCTAGAGGCCTTCTTGGGGTCTTTGAAGGATGCCACAAATTTCTCCACGTTGGGCCACATCTGCAACGCACGCTCTGCAACCTTTGCATCCTCAACCCATCTGTGCTGGCAAAATTGCAATGGGTACAGCTTGCTCCCTGTGATAGTGGTGAAATCCTCTCTTCTTGCGCGGGTATCATGGAAGAGCTGCCACAGAGACCTTAGCAGGTTTCCAATCTTCCATCCAGTCTCGTTGGCCCCTTTCTGCAAGCTTCCGTGGACAGTGTGGAGTCCACAGCTTCCGATGTTCAGAAGTTCTGGGAGATCCTGTGTTTTGCGCTCCTGTTGCAGGTCATTGAAAATTTTCCAATTGACGTTAGGTCCATCCATTGACACCTGAAGCAGACGCTTGGGATCTAGTTGTTGTGTCCCTTCCTTGAAGTTGTTGAGTAGGTCGCTTGCTCGAGCATGCCCCAAGAACTGTGACCCAAAGTACCTTACACTGACCTGACCAGAATCATTGTCCCAGTAACGGACTATGAAGTCCATTTGTTCATTCTGTGAAACAGGGTTCATGCACTCATCAAAGGATATGGTATAGCACTCCGCACTTCTGACTTTCTCCACTAGCAGATCATGGAAATATGGAGACAGGCCAAAACAAACTAGATAAGCACACTTTGTAGCACCACATGAGAAAGTTTGAGCAATTTGGCTGCCCGGAAACATTCTTGGGAACAACATGCCCACATCAGATGATGAATTGAATGAGTAGTTGCTCATAACAAGCTTCAGAGCCCAGAGAACCTCTGCGTGGAGGGCAGCATATGACAAAACAGCTGCAACCTCTGATCTTTGTGGAGCTGTACTTGTACTAGCAACTGGTGCATTGGAGGTGACATTGGCTGCAGCATCATCTGCCTTTTCGTCTTGCTTCTTTCCAAAGAAGTTGCGGATTGCTGATGGGTTTTGCCTTGACTGGC
Source organism: Oratosquilla oratoria (assembly GCF_046742065.1). Taxonomy (NCBI): domain Eukaryota; kingdom Metazoa; phylum Arthropoda; class Malacostraca; order Stomatopoda; family Squillidae; genus Oratosquilla; species Oratosquilla oratoria. The sequence continues at coordinate 11,106,579 of NC_134781.1, read as the reverse complement.
TGATCCTGTTATGCAAGTTGCTTTTCATGTGACTTCTCAGAGCGGAAACTCCCATGTTTGCTATGTCAAAACGCTTCTTGCAAAGTTTGCAGTATGCTTTGGTGTCATCCTTGGGGTCTTCCTTGACCCATGCTGAAAACAGTGGATCCTCCACCCAGAGTGGATTGAAGTGACATTTCTTGGATGCCATACTACTGCAAAAAGAAAAATTAATGTTAAAACCCAGACATGCATCTTCAACGCTATAAAAGGCGAGACATAATTGCTTGTCAACTTCATTACTATATCTGCCTCCTATGTATACATAACTACAAATAATTTCTAATTCCCATAAAAAAGCTTATTGCAATTTCAGTTCAACATACAAATTTCTAATTCTCACTTGAGAATGAAAACTTTGCCAATCATGTCCCTTTTGCTTCTTTCCTTTTTTATTTAAATCGCTCACCTCAGAAAAAGCCTGAAAAGTTCAGGCAAGCTAGAAATCAATGATGTCTCGCCTGATGTATTTGTACAACCACCACAGACAGTACAGTGGAGTGACAAGCAGCCACTGTATTGTCTGTAGATATGTGACAATTAGCTCTGGAGGCAAGGGATGCCAAACCCTTTCAGCATTCCAGCTTTTCCAAACTACATACTACACTAAAACAAAGACCTAAACAAGGTTACATGTACAGCAAGATGCAAGAAGTGCACTAAATAGGAGACTCCACTGCATAATGTAATACAAAGACTAGAAACTGGAAGGCTGCCATAGCCATGTGATAGGTGCAGACACTGCGATGGTTGTTGTTTGGATGGGAAGCGATGTAAGCTGCTTCAGTTATTTTTCTTCTTTTCTTAGGAAGTCCTTTCTGCAGCACCTCTACTCTGTTCCAGTCTGGTAAGTGGCCGTGAGTATCTACATGAACCACTAGCGAGTTTGATACTTTGATGACGTCAAGGCACACCGAGTATCAAACTCGCTAGTGGTTCATGTAGATACTCACGGCCACTTACCAGACTGGAACAGAGTAGAGGTGCTGCAGAAAGGACTTCCTAAGAAAAGAAGAAAAATAACTGAAGCAGCTTACATCGCTTCCCATCCAAACAACAACCATCGCGATGGGTTTATTAGATTAACAAAGACGGCCAGCCGCTTGATACTTCGCGAGGCAGAGCGTAGGAGGACGAGAGGTCAGGTCGATCATGGTGGAACGCGGATAGATTCGGCGGGTATTTAGGGGATGAATTGTTCGAATGTGCATGTACTCTGAAGAAGTCCTGGTAAGGACGAAACGTCAGAATAAATCCCTAAACGGTTCCCTGTCTTTATCTCACCACTCATCCACTCATATATATATATATATATATATATATATATATATATATATATATATATACATATATATATTTGAGGTTTAAAGAGAGAATGAGTGGTAGTGGGGTGAGTTTAAACGCCAAAAATCCGTTGAGGTGTCATTACTGACGTTTCGTCCAACTAGGACTTCTTCAGTGTATACATATATAAGACATTGGCAATTTATGTATTCTCGCATCTCACCCCATTCCTCCCCTGTCAATGTTGTTGTCATCTCGCTTTCGTCTGACTTCTTGGAGAATTAGGCTGCTTGCTACCCGTGCTAACTTGATACAACCGTCCCGATGATTGCTACATGGGAGTGAAGTAATGTACACTGCCTCAATTGTCCTCCTTTCCTTTTTGTCAAGTCCATTATGGAGCACCCCTGTTTTGTCCCAATCCGGCAGGTGGCCAAGGTTGTCGATATGTACCACTAATGAGTTGGAAGTCCTGTGGGTTTTGACGTCATTTTTATATTTCATTGTCCGCTTGTGAATTCCCCTGCTAGTTTCACCATAGTAACTAACGGGGCAGCTTTTACATGGTATTCTGTAAAATAAACAGTTATCTTCAGCTTTGATTTTGTTACTTTATTTCTCACTATATCGCCTATTTTTATTCCTGTGCTATATGCCAGTTTCAGGCCTGCCTTGGTGAGATTTTGTTCAATGACATTTGAGCACTTGGAGATGGGTACGGACAGATAACAACGGTGCTCATCACTAGCCTCTTTATTCTTGCCACCCCTATTTTTCATGTGTAACGCCTTTTCCTTGTTTCTATATAGAAAACCTACTGGGTGACATAATCTCTCACTACATATTCTGAATGTTTTCAGGAAGAAACCTATGACGATTCCACTTTTTATTTTGTTGTGGTGCGCGGAGTAGTAATGTACGATGTTACCTCGTCTCCATATTACTGTATCCAGAAAGGCCAGATGGTTACCTTCCTCATGCTCCATTGTAAATTAAATGTCACGCCCTATCTTATTGAAATCATGCAACTTACCATCAAAATCAGTATTTTCTGGTGCGACGACGAGTACATCGTCCACATACCGCATCCAGGTGGAATCATGGCCCATTATTTCTATGAAATGGTCTCTCTCTAATACCTCCATGTACAGAGAGGACTAACACGGCACTGAGAGGACTTCCCATAGCAAGCCTACGACATTGAAAATATTCTTCGTTGTTGAAAATTAAAGGACCAAATTTTACAAAAAGAGAAATTAGTTTTAAATAATTTTTCTTACCTATAGGCAAATCCTCATCTTTTATGCCTTTGACCCTCCTCAGTCAATAGAAACATAAGTAAATAGGCTGGTTTCGTCATAAGAAACCATGATCTTATCTGATAGATTTACGTCCCTCAACCTGTCGATCAGTTCACTTGAGTTTTTAAAGTGGGCTCTGCTCAGTTATCCTAGTCTAGCAGACAAGGGTTTTGCCAAGTATCTGGCCAATTTGTGTGGGGCACTGCGAATCCCGAAAATGATGGGTCTCATTGGGATGTTGGGTTTGTGCGTTTCTACTCTCTTCCCTCCTTCTTATCTTGACACCTGGATGACGGGTCATCCCCGTACCTTGTCCACTACCCTAGGTCAGAAGTAGTGTCGCAAGGTACACTACTTTCACAGCAAGGCCGCTTCATAAATTCGGCGACCCCCATCTCCGTCCCCTCGTGTAGAAAAGGAGAAGACGGGGAGAAATCCCTTAGGGTTGCGTAAATTTATTTCTCATACATACTCCCTCACCCCCATCCTCCACCCACTCCCCCTCATGCATTACAGCATCATCCGTACACAATCATTCTCCATTCACCCCTATCTTCGGTCCTCTCCCGTCCTTCCTCAATTGACATTCCCTTCTTTCCCAATGCCCCTTTACCCCATCCATCCATCTCATCCTAGGTCGCCCTCTCATTTTCACTACCTCCAACTCTGCTTTCCACACCTTTGTTTACTAATCTTTCTTTACTCATTCTTTCCATGTGTCCAAACCATACTAATACTCTTTCACCCACCCTATTTCCCAACTCCATTTCCACCCGTTCTCCTCCTCACCTCCTCATTTCTCACTCTACCTAGCCTACTAATCCATTTCAAACTTCTCAGGCATTTCATCTCAAACCCATTCAAACCTCTTACTCTCATATGTTCTATGTTTCTGTCCCGTACAGTGCTGTCGGCACAATCACTACATCATACAATCTCCTCTTAGTATCCATTTCCTAATGTCTAACTCTCATTACACTTCTTAATCCCCCAAGACATTTACTGGCTTTTCTCAATCTACAATCTAACTTCACCTCCACTCCTCCCTTCCCTGCCACATTCGCACCCAAGTATCTACAACTATCCACTTCCTCCAGTCTCTCTCCCTTAATACTCACTTCCAGTCTGCTGCCACTTTCTCCCTTTGTACATATATATATATACACATATAAATGTATATGTAATATATATATATATATATATATACACATATAAATGTATATGTAATACATATATATATATACACATATAAATGTATATGTAATATATATATATATATATATATACTGTATATATATATATATATATATTTTAACGGTTCTAAGGAATTTCTTCTCGTCTTCTCTATGGATGATTGGCCGCCATGTAAATGAAGCGATGATGGTAACCCATCATCTGCTGTCTGGCCCCTCTGTGCATTGCTTCTGACCCAGGTATTGGGCGGTCGACGGTCCTTCATCCACAAGAATCTAAGATAAAATTGGAAACAAGTGAGTGTTGCTTGGGTGAGGTTGGGTGCATACGGTGGCTCGATGCTTTCCCTATTAAAGGAATTAAATGCTTTGGTATATCTATTCAATGCTTTTACAAACATTTCTCTTCATAAAAAAGGTGTAAATAGTTTGGAAATCATTCAGATTTGTAAAAATGAGTCCTTAAGATATTCACTTCCTATTTCGGTTAATGAATACTCAATTTCTTTATTCCTTAATTTGTCTGAAGGCAGGCCAGTCCCGTCTACTGTTTTTGTCAACGTCTAAGAAAGGGATTTCCCTTCTCCTTAATCTCTCACTCCTTTCCACCCCCCCCCCCTCTCTCTCTCTCTCTCTCTCTCTCTCTCTCTCTCTCTCTCTCTCTCTCTCTCTCTCTCTCTCTCTCTCTCTTTCTCTCTTTTACTCTCTCTTTAACTCTCCGTCTCTCTCTCTCTCTCTCTCTCTCTCTCTCTCTCTCTCTCTCTCTCTCTCTCTCTCTCTCTCTCTCTCTCACACACACACACACACACACACACACACACACACACACACACACACACGTATACATACAAACACGACTCGTGGCGCAGTGGTAGAGTTCCTGGCTGCCACTATCACGATTCCAACACGTGATCGAAATCCAGGGTGAATCATATATTCACACATACACACAGACCCACACAAATATGAAGGGTGTTTGCATTTGTGTATAATTTACTATGGTCTTTGATCAAGTGTTAGGTTCGTGAGCGACAGCTATCACCCTCCCGAAGGAGAGCTTAGAGCTTTATAGAAATTATACTTTCCTGTTTATAGGTACCTCTGCGGCAGTTTACACACACCACACACGCTTCCCGTTGCTTAAAGGGGCCAGTAACGACTTTTAGTATTTGAGTATTTGAGGAAGCTTTTTCAAGCCGTGAGCGTACTGAAGGATCCCAAGGATCAACGTGATCAGTAAATTGTATGTAGTATATCTATGTGTGCTTTTGTAAGTAAAGATATTAGAAGATAGAAACAAAGAAGAAGAAAAATAAAAATATAGAGCAGGTTGGTATAGTGCTAGAGGAACTGCGCATAGTGTAACTTCCCTTTCCCTCCAAAATTATATATATAAACACACACACACACACACACACACACACACACACACACACACACACACACACACACACACACACACACACACACACACACACACACACACACACACACACACACACATATATATATATATTTATATATATATATATATATATATATATATATAAGTCTAAATAAAAATATTCTTCTAAAAAACGCTGTGGAAGTCGGGGACAGGTGGTATTACGGTGTCACTTTGTCCTAACAATATTCTTGAAAAAGTGCTTGGGTAAGTCGGGGTCAGGTGGTATTCTTCTTCTTCTTTTTCTTCTTCGCGTTCTTCTTCTTCTTCTTCTTCTTCTTCTTCGCGTTCCTCCTCTTCTTCTTCTTCTTCTTCTTCTTCTTCTTCTTTTTCTTCTTCTTCTTCTTCTTCTTCTTCTTTTTCTTCTTCTTCTTCTTCTTCCTCGCGTTCTTCTTCGCGTTTTTCTTCGCGTTCTTCTTCGTGTTCTTCGCATTCTTCGCGTTCTTCTTCTTCGCGTTCTTCTTCGCGTTCTTATTCCTCGCGTTCTTCTTTCTCGCATTCTTCTTCGCGTTCTTCGCGTTCTTCGTTGCATTCTACTTCGTGTTCTTCGCGTTCTTCTTCGTGTTCTTCGCGTTCTTCTTCCTCGTGTTCTTTTTCGCGTTCTTCTTCCTCGCGTTCTTCTTCGCGTTCTTCTTCGTGCTGGGGATCCCGTGTTTGGGTTCCGCCCCGAGGCCGAGGCCGAAGGGGAAAACGAGCGATTAGAGCGCGGAAAGCTGCGGCCGTAGTCCGCTGTTTGCACAGCCAAGCCCCCGGCGAAGCCGGAGAGGGCGAAGCCCGCGGCATGTATGTATATATAATATTTTTGTATGTATATTTATATAAGCACACTAAATGTGTGTGTGTGTGTGTGTGTGTGTGTGTGTGTGTGTAAGTGTGCTTACATAAATATGTATGTATGTATATATATATATATATATATATATATATATATTCATATATATGTTTACACGCATACATATACATATATATGTGTATATACAGTAATATATATATATATATATGTATATATATATATATACATATATGTATATATAATGAGTGAATAAATATTTTCAAATAAAATAAGAAAATAATGTAATAGATATTAGAAAATAAATTATCAATAGATAAACGTATGAGTAGATGAATAAATTAAAACGAATGAAATATCATGAAAATAATAAAATGAAAACGAAGCAGAACAGAATTGAAACAGAAAATTAAAATAACATAAAAGGAGAACAAGAAGGACACTTTTAACCCCCCACGCGTAAGACCCCCTCCCCCCGATACTTCACTCCCCCCCCCGAAAAAAAGTAAGACCCCCCTTCCCACCCCCACCGCCCCCTCCTCGCAAACACTCAAGACATCACGTCCGGAATTTATACGTTAAAGCGCCACTAAAACAAACAACGATACCAAGCTGGGGCCCACCACCATAATAACAATAAAGCCGAGGTTCACGGGCCCAAAAATCACGGCAGATTTAAGCCCAGGCAATCCTTCGCGGTGCAGCCTCATACACAGGGACCTCGACCATCTGCATAGCCATAAACACTACGATTGCCCTCCTATGCATTAACCACAGTCATAAAGGGCTGCGTTAAACTCACTTACACGCTCCAATTATAGTTAAACGATGTGCTCTTTACGCATTATACCGCATAATACGCGCCACGTCGCATAATATGCGTTATGTCGCATAACTTCCTTCATGAGATGCCGTTGACGGCGCGGTCGTAGGCTCAGGGTGAGTTTGTCTAGATTCTAGAGCCTTATCTAGGTATACTGACCCAAGCTAGTTTTTGTCTGAAATAGTCAACCCAATGCCTGCTAAAACGATCTGCAAGTAATACCCATTGCTTAGATAGTATGTCTAACTTTGTCTTCTTAGTTTTTGTCGAAAATAGCTAGTTAAGATAACCTCCAAGTAATGTCCATTGCTAAGATCGTATGTCTATATTTGTGTGATTAGTTTATGTAAAAAATAATCTATACAATATATGTTATAATAATCTTTAAGGTATACCTATTGCTTAGATAGCATGTCTAAATTTGTCTGATTTGTTTTTGTTTGAAATAGTTTCTCCAATTGCTGTTAACACATTCTCTAATCAATATCCATTGCTGAGATGATATATCTATATTTACCTGGTTAGTTTTTGTATGGAACAATTTATTCAATATCTGTTGAGATAAACTCTAAGAAATGCCCATTAATTAGATAGCATGTCTATATTTGGCTGGCTAGATTTTGTCTAAGATAGTCTGCCTAATAGCTACTAAAATAATCTCTAAGTGATGTCCATTGCTTTGATAGTTTTTGTATAGAATAACCTATCAAATAGCTGTTGTAATAAGCTAACTGATGCCCATTGCTAAAATATTATTTATATATATATTTTTTTATTTTGTATGAAATACTTTACCTAATACCTGCATAAACAATCACTAAGTAATATCCATTGCTTGGATTGTATGTCTGTATTCATCTGTTTTTGTATTAGATGATTAATTCATCCAATAGCTGCTGCTATAGTAATAATTTTTAAGTTATGCCCATTAATTATGCAGTATGTCTATATTTGTCGTTGTCTGTCAACAACAACAATTGATATGTTTGCTGATGAACCCATACAATTGGTTAAGGCTTTTTATTCATCCTTTCTTAGGTGATGAAATTCGTTTCACCTGAAGATTCTTGAGCCCTTTCCAGCACCCCATTGCCTCATTTTGACAACAACAGTTACAGATATGATTTAGTCGGAGTTGGAGTTATTGCTCATGCGTGGTGTTCATTTGAACAAAGAACAAACATAAAAGATAGGTCACCAATGTGTAGGTAGATTGACAGAACAGGTAAACTCAAAGAAATTAAGTTCATTGACACCGAGTGTGTATTTATATAACTATATTTACCTAACTGTAGTGTATAAGGAAAAAATTGAGATCACAGGCTCCTGTCTCTTAATCTCCATTTAGTGTAATTGGTTTTAGATTTATTTCATGTCCTAGTATGGATTACTGTTTTTTTCCTTTTGATTGATATTGTAGGGACTTTAGAAATATCTCTACGGACCCGAGTCACGCTACGTTCTTTTATGAATGGAGATTATCCTTTATAAAAAAAAAAAAAAAAAAAAAAAAACCTCTGTTCGGTTTTTGATTTTAATTATATCTCCGCTCTGCTTGTTGCCATAAGTCGCTTTCTCACTAACTCCATGTCTCCATTACTTCGGTGCAATATTATATCTAAGGAGAGAAAAAGCTGGGTATTGCGGAAAAAAAATAGATGAATAAATAGGTAAATAAGTAGATATATAAATAACCAAATAGATAAATAAGTAGATAAATAGAAAAACAAGTAAATGAATAGATAAATAGACGAATAGATTAATAAGTACAACAAATCGATAAGTACATCAATAAAGGAATAGATAGATAAACAAATTAACAAACAAATAGATAAATAAACAAATAAATACATATATAAATGGGTAAGTAAATAAACAAGTAAATTTGTACATAAATGAATAAACGGCAATGAATAAAGAAAAATGGTATATGTATACTAAGATCTAAGTCACAAAGAACTAAAAATATTCGTATCATCATTTCTCTCCTTGGGGACAGTTTTGCACTGAAGAGGTCAAATCACGAGACTGACAAACGAGCAGTTTAGAAGGGCATGAGAATGGAGGGATGATGAAAACCAAAGTCATCAGCATTATTATCTGTGTAAAGAAGAGTATTCAGCCATAAAATTTCGCTGGGTGAATCTATATAGTCCGTCGGGTTGTCACTTGAATTACTGAAATACTGACTGACTTCATAAAAGGAAGCACCCACTGTGTGGGTTGTTGGGAGAACAGCTGTTTTTATTTGTAAGTATTTTTTTCATTATAAAATGCCGTTGGCAAACCATCAGTATGTAAGAATAATTGCCAATAGTCTTTGGTAGATATTTAAGACCATCATTTATCTACTAAAGGTTGCCTATAGAAAAAAAATCTTATATAAATTAGTACTTTGCATTATAGGTACGTGTATGTGTGTGTGTGTGTGTGTGTGTGTGTGTGTGTGTGTGTGTGTGTGTGTGTGTGTGTGTGTGTGTGTGAGAGTATGTGTGTGTGTATGTGTGTGTGTGCGCGCATATGTGTGTTTGTGTGTGTGTGTTTGTATGTGTGTGTGTATGTGTTGGTATGTGTGTTAGTGTGTGTGTGTGTGTGTGTGTGTGTCTGTGTGTGTGGGTGGGTGTGAGTATGTGTGTGTGTATGTGTGTGTGCGCGCGCATATGTGTGTGTGTGTGTGTTTGTATATGTGTGTGTATGTGTTTGTATGTGTGTTAGTGTGTGTGTGTGTGTGTGTGTGTGTGTGTGTGTGTGTGTGTGTGTGTGTGTGTGTGTGTGTGTGTGTGTGTGTGTGTGTCTGTGATGTGTGCCTTTGTGTTCCTCGAGGTAATAGAAAAAATCTTCATCCTAAATTCGTTTTGAAAAGATGATTCTTCCTTCAATCGTTAAACAAATAAATTATAGGACGTACACGCTGTTTATTTATTTATACACGCGAGTGAATGAGAATACACACACACACACACACACACACACACACACACACACACACACACACACACACACACACACACACACACACACATGCGCGCGCACATCTACACACACACACACACACACACACACACACACACACACACACACACACACACACACACACACACACACACATCCCTTCGTCCCCTGATGACGCGCGGAAAAGGAAAGACAGATAAAAATCTAAGTAACTTACCTTAAGACTCCCCAAGTGGTATCATTAGGCTAAGGATATTCACTCTCTTATTTCATTGACTAAAGCGTCGTCAGGGACACATAGGCACTCATTTCAGACATACTGAACAGAATACTTCTTCGTAATGGAATCGAACCAACGATTGCAGGATATCCTGATTATATAATTATGCACTCTTGACCATTAACGACGTTACACGCAACAACAGCTAGAACAAGAACACGAACAGGACAAGGATAAATACATGGGTATGAACAAGAAAAATAAAAAGAAAGTGAAAAAATATATAACAGACGTACAGTATGCATTATTACATTTGGAATTTTTAAATAATATTTGAAAATGAAGGTCCACTATGCTTTCGTACAAGGTTGTTGTTAATCGTCATCACTGGAGGTCAAAAGGCTGCAGAGAGACTTGTGTTTTCCTTTATCTGACCAAACCTTCTCTGGTCTCTGGGAGCATGACCCTCTGGCCCCTCCCTCTCCGAAGTTGGCGGAAGACTTGACGGGATGACTAACTACGCCCTTCGAGGAGCGCTCATCGTCTCGTGGTGGATCGTTTCTCTTCTCTTCATAGTGGGACAAGGACCCTTCTGGCTCAAGATGGCTCAAGATGGCACCTGAAGTTCTCGTGATGATGACCCAGCTTCTAGCCATTACCAGAAACCCAGGAAAAGGTCCTTGGCAGAGGAAGTTCAGTGAAGCTGAAAAGGACACTCCAGAGGAAGAGACCTATTGCCATACTTGCGGAATAGAGAAGACTGGCAAAATAAGGCACTGCAGAGAGTGCCACGTTTGTATTCAGGACTATGATCACCACTGTTACCTATTAAATATTTGCGTGGGAGGTCGAAATTACTCCTACTTCCTAGGTATGGTGGTCTAAGGAACCTCACTTCACTTTGTTGGCATCTGCGAAACTGTGGCGCATCTAGTCATCGAAAAGGGCCGGGGAGGAGTCGCGTACGATGCGGTACTCCTCCTCGTGGCCATCGTATCTCTACTTCCGTTGGCACCGCTCGCCTGGTCACATGTCACAAGGTTTCTGACACACCCAACAGAACCCTGCTGGAGAAGGTTCTACAGAAAGGTCTTGTCATCTCCATCTACGGATCTTCACTCAATGCTCCTTCACAGAGCTTAGGAAGAGGACGTAGAAGCCGCAGGAGGTAATCACTTTGGACCAGAGAAAGGAAATCTAACCGAAGTAGTTGTAGAAAAATATCAAGAAATCGAATTGGACTGAAGAAAAACTATCGAACTATAGCCAGAAGAAGATCAAAGTTACAGGCAATGTCAATTACAACCATATGTCCGCGTCCCCTATGTTGAGAATGAGCTACAAAAAAAAAGTACATATGCAAGGACTTACATTCACAGGTACGCCACCACCTTAACTAAACAAAGACTAAGAAAAAATAATGTGCAAGTCTCTTTCTATCACGAGTAAGCTGTTATCGCGAGGAGATTATTAAAGTTTGATAAAGTATTCGAAGTAACGCGTTTGGTTGTTATACAAGTATTCTTGGACCTAGAAATATTTCTTTCAAGATATCTTAGAACCCAATGAAGCTTTGTGAAATACCTAAAGCGAAATATATCAATGGGTACAGATAGAGTCAGCGTCTGTGCAAAAGGAAACTTTCCTCAGCTCAATAAAATCAACTGATGTTCTCCAGAAACTGAACTGAGTCCTATAACGCGTTACATGAACATCCTCAGATTTATCACCTTTTTCAATAAGTGATTGTTTTTAAGTTTTACTTAGCTTCGAATAATTTATCAAACTTTAGTAATATCTTCACGATAACAACTTAATCGTGACAGAAAGAGACCTGCATATTATTTTTTTTCTTTAGTCTTTGTTCAGTTACGCTGATGGCTATCTCTGGTTCAATTCCATTACGAAGAAATATTCTGTTCTGTATGTATGACGACGCTTTAGTTAATCAAATAAAAGTGTGAATAACCTTTGCCCAATAATGCCACTTGGGAGGTCTTCAGGTAAGTTACTTAGATTTTTTTCTTCCTTTTTTTGCGCGTCATCAGGGGACGAAGGCCCTTTGTAATAGATTCTTTAGATATGATAATTATCATATCTAAAGAATCTGTTTCAATTGCCTCGTGGGAATTAATTCACTCAACACATAAACAGCACACACACACACACACACACACACACACACACACACACACACACACACACACACACACACACACACACACACACACACACACACACACACACACACACACACACACAAGTTGGGGGTGTGTGTGTGTGCAAGGTCATAGCATTACCCATAGATCGGACCTACGAGCTCTGAGCTCTCTTCCAGGAGGGAAATAGCTGTCGATCACGAGTCCAACACGTGATCCAAAGACCAAGTGAATACACACACACACACAAACACAAACACATACACACATACAAACACACACACATATATGCGTACAAACACACACACATACACACAGACACACTCACACACACACACACACGCACACACACACACACACACACACACACACACACACACACACACACACACACACACACACACACACACACACACACACACACACACGTACCTATAATGCAAAGCCGCACATTTATATATGATTTTATTTTTTTTATAGGCAACCTTTAGTAGATAAATAATGTTCTTAAATATCTACCAAAGACTGTTGGCAATTATTCTTATATGCTGATGGTTTGCCATCGGCATTTTATAGTGAAAAAATACTTAGAAACAAAAACAGCTGGCTCCCAACAACCCACACAACGTGTGCTTCCTTTTACGCAGTCAGTCAGTATTTCAGTAATTCGAGTGACAACCCGACGGACTATGTAGATTCACCCAGCGTAGTTTTATGGCTGAATACTCTTCTTTACTCAGACAAGAATGCTGATCACTTTGGTTTTCATCATCCCTCCTTTCTCCTGTCCTCCTAAACTGCTCGTTTGTAACCCTCGAAATTCGACCTCTTCAGTGCAAAACTGTCCCCAAGGAGAGAAATGAATATAGATCTAATATATCTAGACTTTGCAAAAGCTTTTGATACCGTCCTACACGAAAGACTACTTACTAAATTAGGTTTATCCGGAATAAGTGGTAGCCTATTAGGTTGGACTAGTAATTGGTTGAATGGTCGAATACAGAGAGTTGTTTTAAATGAAACATTTATAGATGGAAAAATGTTACAAGTAGAGTTCCTCAGGGTTCCGTTCTTGGGCCACTTCTATTCCTAGTATATATAAATGATATAGACCATGGACTAAAATCTACTGTTTCTAAATTTGCTGATGATACAAAACTGTGCGGAATGACAAATGATCACTTAAACCAATTAGATATTCTATAAGATTTAGATGAATTACAGCAATGGTCTGAAAAATGGCTGATGAAATTTAACACAAGTAAATGGAAGGTAACGCACATAGGTAAAAATAACAGTAAGTACGATTACAAGTTATTTGGAAATTCGTTAACAAAAGTGGATAGTGAAAACGATCTCGGCGTAATTATCAGTAACGACCTCAAATCATCCAAGCAGTGTATTTCAGCCTCTGAGAAAGCAAATAAGATTCTAGGACTGATTGCGCGATCTTTTGACTTCAAAAGTCCATCTCTCATTAACAAGCTATATAAATCATTAGTTTGTATACACAGAATCTCATTAAAGACATTGACAGATTGGAAAAAGTACAACAGTGAGCCACAAAACTGATTCCAAATATAAAAAATAAATCATATGAAAATCGACTAAAACATATGAATCTGTTTTCCCTAAAAAAGCGTAGACTCAGAGGTGACTTGATACAGGTCTTTGAAATTCTAAAGGGAATTGACAACATCAAAAGTGACAAAATTTTCACATTGAATGAGAATCAGACAAGAAACAATGGTCTCAAACTGTCCGGAAATAGATTCAATTTGGAAGTAGGTAGAAACAACTTTGCCAACCGTGTAGTTAATGAATGGAATAAACTTCCTGCACAGGTAGTGCAATGTAGTTCAGTTCGAAGCTTTAAGAATCACTTAGATAAACGCCTAAGCAAGATTCTATAATGATTATAATTTATGTTACATTATTTGTTTTTGTTTTGTTATCATTTGTCTGTTTGATTTTCATTTATTAATAGTTATATGTCATTTCATTATTATTTACTATTTACCTGTTTGTTTATTATTAAACTATACCTATGCATGGATGCCATGCAGAATGTCTTAAAAAAGGAGGTACAGTGATGGTGGACTGGTTGGTGAGGTTATTTAATGTTTGCTGGAGAGAAGGTAGAGTGCCGGAGGACTGGAGGAGTGCTTGTATAGTTCCACTTTACAAAGGAAAGGGGGACAAGTGTGAATGTAGTAGTTTCAGAGGGATTAGCTTGTTAAGTGTAGTTGGGAAGGCTTATGGGAGGATCTTGATTGAGAGGATTAGGAGAGGAACAGAGGGAGTAATTGGTGAGGAACAGTGTGGATTTAGGACAGGTAGAGGTTGTGTAGATCAGATCTTTGTGGTAAGACAGATATGTGAGAAAGCTATAGGAAAGGGGAAGGATGTTTTTTTGGCCTTTATGGATCTGGAAAAGGCTTACGACAGGGTAGACAGAAAGGCACTGTGGGAGGTTATGCGGATATACGGGATAGGAGGAAAGCTTCTCGGAGCTGTCAAGAGTTTTTATGAGAGTAGTAGAGCTTGTGTCAGGATTACAAAATGGAGAGAGTGTGTGGTTTGAGGTAAAGGTGGGACTTCGTCAAGGATGCGTTATGTCACCCTGGCTGTTCAACTTATACATGGATGGGGTAGTGCGAGAGGTAAATGCAAGGGTAGTGGGTCAGGGATTGGAGATGGTTAAAGAAAATGGAGAAAAGTGGGAGGTGAGCCAGCTGTTGTTTGCGGACGACACTGCGCTTGTAGCAGGATCGGAGGAGGGATTGAGGAAGTTGGTGACAGAGTTTGGGAGAGTGTGTGATAGAAGAAAGCTGAAGATAAATGTGGGTAAAAGTAAGGTGATGAGATGTACAAGGGGTGAAAGTGGCAGTAATCTGGAAGTGAGCATTAAGGGAGAGCAACTGGAGGAAGTGGATAGTTTTAGATACTTGGGTGCAAATGTGGCAGGGAAAGGTGGAGTAAAGGTGGAGGTAGAATGTAGATTGAGAGAAGCGAGTAAATGCCTTGGTGGATTAAAAAGTGTAATGAGGAATAGAAATTTGGGAATGGATGCTAAGACGAGACTGTATGAAGGAGTAATTGTGCCAACAGCACTATATGGAGCAGAAACATGGAACATAAGAGAGGAAGAGAGAAGGAGCTTGAATGTGTTTGAGATGAAGTGTCTGAGAAGTATAATGGGGGTTACTAGGCTAGATAGAGTGAGAAATGAGGAGGTGAGGAGGAGAACAGGGGTGGAAAGGGAGTTGGGAGATAGGGTTGATGAAAGAGTATTAGGATGGTTTGGACACATGGAAAGAATGAGTGAAGAAAGACTAGTAAAGGAGGTATGGAAGGCTGATGTGGAGGGAGTGAACATGAGACGTCCTAGGATTAGATGGATGGATGGGGTGAAGGGGGCTTTGGGGAAGAGGGGAATGTCTGTTGAGGAAGGATGGGAGAGGACAGAAGACAGGGGTGAATGGAGAATGGTTGTATATGGAAGATGTTGTGATGTATGAGGTGGAATGGACGGGGGGGATGGGGGGTGAGGTAGTGTGTGAGAGCAAAATTTTGACGCAGCCCGAAGGGATTTCTCCCCGTCTTCTCCTTTATATGGGGGGGGGGGTGTCGCCGATTTATGAAGCGGCCTTGCTGTGAATGTGCTGTGTCTTGCGACACTGCTTCTGACCCAGGGCAGTGGACAGGGTGCAGGGATGACCCGTCATCTAGGAGGTGCTAAGATGGGAGGGAGAGTGGAGGGGTGTGGAGTGTTTTCAGGGATGGAATGGGTGGGAATGATTTTATGCCTTTTCCTTTTTGGCTACCTCCCTTGTAAGGGGGAAAAAGCCTTGGTATATGTATGTATGTATGTTCATTATTACAGTTTTTATTTACTATTTTATTATTGTTATGAAAAAAAATTCGCATCCGACCTAGATATGGACCAAAAGGTCTCCTGTCGGCATGCTCCGCCTTTGTAATCCTTTGTAATGATGATACGAACATTTTCAGTTCTATGTGACTTAGATCCATATATACACAATTTTTCTTTATTCATTGCTGTTTATTTATTCATATATATATATATATATATATATATATATATATATATACATATATATATATATACATATATATATATTTGTTTATTCACTTATTTATGTATTTATTTGTTTATTTATCTATTTGTTTGTTAATTTGTTTATATATCTATTCCTTTATGTGATTATTCATCAGCATAAAAATAAAAATTCACGTTATATATACATTAAATGCCAACTTAATGTATGAATTTACAAATAAGAAAATAAAAGAAAAATAAAGAAAAATAAAGAATATGGTTTAAAGAAAACGGAGAAACGCTTTCGAGACATAAATTCTAGAAACTTACCGAAATCTTAGAATAGATCTCCATCAAAAACGCTGAAGAACTTTGATTTCCTTGAATACATTTCGCATTAAGGTGAACCATGACAACAGTGCCTTATGTATGATGGAGCCATAGAGAAAAAAAAATCAAAGAATCATCCATCTTTTCCCAAGTCAAGCATCACCACAATTCACACCATATTTACACCACACATTTGAGACACCAAATCTCATTCAACAAATTTCAGACACCAAATTTCATTCTTCTCCGTAGCACCCCTGAGATAGTGGGACGGTTAATTTAACTATTACCACAATTCTTTCCTTCCTCTTCCTCCTCATCTCCATTTCGCCCTCTCCTCCTTTCCCTCCCCCTTTTCTCTCCCCTCCTCTCCTCCTCCCCTCCTTTTCAATTTTCTCCTTCCTCCTCCTACTCCTCTTCTCCTACTCTTCCTCATCTCTCATCTTTATCCTTTCCTCCACCCTAATCTTCCTCCTTCTCCCCTTCCTCCCCCTCCTTCTTTCCTCTTCACCCTATCCTCATTTTTCTCCTCTCCTTCTCTCTCCTCTTCTCATTCTCCTTTCCCCTCCAATTCTTTTCCTCCTCCTGCTTCTCTCCTCCACCCTACTCCTTCTCCTTTTCCTTTTCCTTTCCTCCCTCCTCAGTTATTAAGGTTTAGTCATCATTGAAAGCGTGATAATGTTGGTGGTATCTGTTTAATATCACTCACGCCTTGGATGAGGGAGGAGAAAGATGAGGAAGAGGACAAGACAGAGGATGGCCAGAAGGAGGATCAGCAGGACAGTAGAAGGAAGAGGAGGAGGAGGAGGAGGAGGAGGACAAACAATAAAAGAATGAGTAAGATGAAGATGAGTAGAAGAATAAGTAAGAGCAGAAGGATAAGTACAAGGATTAGTAGTTTGCGTAAGAGGAGGAAGAGAAGTTAAGCGGGAGAAGGGGGAAGAAGAATGAGGAGGAGGAGGAGGAGGAAGAGGAGCAGGAGGAGAAATAGGAGCAGGAGTGGAATGAATATGACAGGTGAAAAGTAGGAAGAGGAGGAGGAGGAGGAGGAGGAAGAAGAGGAGAAAGAAGAGGAGGAAGATAAGAGGAAGAGAAGTAGGACGACGGCGAAGAAGAGGAAAATGAGAATGAGTATATTACCGTAGTGTAGAGATTTACATTCCCAATCAGCCAATACGGCTGAACACAACCTGAAAAAATTAATTTAATATTCTTTACAACAAATATCTATAAAGAATATAACCGTATTGAAGAGAAAACTAGTTAAGCAAATGACTTAAAGTGGCTGTGTGTGCGTGTGTGTGTGTGTGTGTGTGTGTGTGTGTGTGTGTGTGTGTGTGTGTGTGTGTGTGTGTGTGTGTGTGTGTGTGTGTGTGTGTGTGTGTGTGTGTGTGTGTGTGTGTGTGTGTGTGTGCGTACTGTATATGTGTCGAGTGAATTAATTCCCATGAGGCAATCGAAACAGATTCTTTAGATATGATAATCCATTACAAAGCGCCTTCGTCCTCTGAAGACAGAGAGATAGAAATATAAGAAACTTACCTTAAGACTCCCCAAGTGGAATCATTAGGCAAAGGATACTCACGCTCTTATTTTATTGATTCAAGCGTCGTCAAGGACACGTAGACACTCGTTTCAGACATACTTAAATGAATATTTCCTCGTAATGGAATCGAGCCAGCAATTGCAAGAAATTCTGACAATGCACTCTTGACCAATAACGACGTTACACGCAACAGCAGCAAGAACAAGAACAAAAACAAGAACAGGACAAGGACAAGGATATAGGTATGAACAAGAAGACTAAGAAAAAAATAATATGCAGGTCTCTTTCTGTCACGATTAAGCTGTTATCGCGAAGATATTAGTAAAGTTTGATCATTTATTCGAAGCTAAGTGAAACTTAAAAACAATCACTTATTGAAAAAGGTGACAAAACTGAGGATGTTCACGTAACGCGTCTGGTTGTGATACAAGTGTTCTAAGAATCAGTTCAGTTTCTGGAGAACATCAGTTGATTTTATACAGCTGAGGGAAGTTTCCCTTTGCACAGACGCTGACTCTATCTGCACCATATATCATTGATATATTTCGCTTTAGGTATTTCACAAAGCTTCATTGGGTTCTAAGATATCTATATAAGTAAAAAATAAACTGACCCTTCGCGTTTGGTGGTAAATCAGTAACACCGCCAACTACGGTGAAGAAGAAGAACTCGAAGAAGAAGAAGAACTCGAAGAAGAAGAAGAACTCGAAGAAATCGAAGAAGAAGAAGAGGAAGAACTCGAAGAAGAAGAAGAAGAAGAACTCGAAGAAGAGGAAGAAGAAGAACTCGAAGAACTCGAAGAAGAAGAAGAAGTAGAACTCGAAGAAGAAATCGAAAAACTCGAAGAAGAAGAACTCGAAGAACTCGAAGAACTCGAAAAAGAAGAACTCGAAGAACTCGAAAAAGAAGAACTCGAAGAACTCGAAAAAGAAGAACTCGAAGAACTCGAAAGAGAAGAACTCGAAGAAGAACTCGAAGAAGAACTCGAAGAAGAAGGAGAACTCGAAGAAGAACTCGAAGAACTCGAAGAAGAACTCGAAGAACTCGAAGAAGAACTCGAAGAACTCGAAGAAGAACTCGAAGAACTCGAAGAAGAACTCGAAGAACTCGAAAAAGAACTCGAAGAACTCGAAGAAGAACTCGAAGAACTCGAAGAACTCGAAGAAGAACTCGAAGAACTCGAAGAAGAAGAAGAAGAAGAAGAACTCGAAGAAGAAGAAGAAGAAGAAGAAGAAGAAGAAGAAGAAGAAGAAGAAGAAGAAGAAGAACTCAAGAAATAAAAAGCAATATGATTTTGATATTTTATTTTCCAAAAAAGGGGCGTAGCCCAGGGCGCGCAGCGCCCGCGCCTAAGGCGCAGCGCCGCAGGCCAAGGCCCCCGGCGTAGCCGGTGGGCTTGTCTTGAAAAAAAATATTTGTAGGTCCAAGAATACTTGTATCACAACCAAACGCTTTACATAAGAGTCCTCAGCTTTGATAGAGGTCTGATTATTCTTATTCTTAAGTTTCGCTTAACTTCGAATACTTTATCAAACTTTGATAATCTCCTCGCGATAACAGCTTACTCGTCATAGAAAGAGACCTGCATATTATTTTTTCTTAGTCTTTGTTTAGTTAAGGCGGTGGCATACCTGTGAATGTAAATCCTTGCATATGTATTTTTTTTTAGCTCCTTCTCAACATAGGGGACGCGGACATATGGCTGTAATTGACATTGCCTGTAACTTTGATCTTCTTCTGGCTATAGTTCGATTGTTTTCCTTCAGTCCAATTCGATTTCTTGATATTTGTCTACAACTACTTCGGTTAGATTTCCTTCCTCTGGTCCGAAGTGATTACCTCGTGCGGCTTCTACGTCCTTTTTCGAAGCTCTATGAAGGAGGACTGTGTGAAGATCCGTAGATGTAGATGACAACACCTTTCTGTAGAATCTTTTCCAGCAGGGTTCTGTTGGGTGTGTCAGAAACCTTGTGACATGTGACCAGGCGAGCGGTGCCAACGGAAGTAGAGATACGATGGCCACGAGGAGGAGTACCGCATCGTACGCGACTCCTCCCCGGTCCTTTTCGATGACTAGGTGCGCGACAGTTGCGCAGATGCCAACAAAGTGAAGTGAGGTCCCTTTGACTACCATACCAAAGAAGTATGAGTAATTTCGACCTCCCACGCAAATATCCAATAGGTAAAAGTGATGGTCATAATCCTGAATACAAACGTGGCACTCTCCGCAGTGCCTTATTTTGCCAGTCTTCTCTATTCCGCAAGTATGGCAATAGGTCTCTTCCTCTGGAGTGTCCTTTTCAGCTTCATTGAACCTCCTCTGCTAAGGACCTTTTTCCTGGGTTTCTGGTAATAAGGAGAGCCCAAAATCCTGAAGCCAGGGCTAGAAGCTGGATCATCATCACGGGAACTTCAGGTGCCATCTTGAGCCAGAAAGGTCCTTGTCTCACTATGAAGAGAAGAGAAACGATCCACCACGAGACGATGAGCGCTCCTCGAACGGCGTACTTAGTCATCCCGTCAAGTCTTCCGCCAACTTCGGAGAGGGAGGGGCCAGAGGGACATGCTACCAGAGACCAGAGAAGGTTTGGGCAGATAAACGAAAACGCAAGTACCTTTGAACCCTTTTGATCTCCAGTGATGATGATTAACAACCACCTCTTACGAAAGCATAGTGGACCTTCAATTTCAATTATTATTAAAAAATTCCAAATGTAATAATGCATGCTGTAGGTCTGTTATATATTTTTTCACTTTCTTTTTATTTTTTTGTTTATACCAATGTACTTGTCCTGTTCTTGTTCTTGTTTTTGCTGTTGTTGCGTGTAACGTCGTTAATGGTTAAGAGTGCATTGTCAGAATTTCTTGCAATCGCTGGTTCGAATCAATTACGAAGAAATATTCATTTAAGTATGTCTGAAACGAATGTCTACGTGTCCCCAACGACGCTTGAGTCAATGAAATAAGAGCGTGAATATCCTTTACATAATGATGCCACTTGGGGAGTCTTAAGGTAAGTTACTTAGATTTTTATCTCTCTGTCTTCAGGTGACGAAGGCGGTTTGTAATGGATTATCATATCTAAAGAATCTGTTTCGATTGCCTCATGGGAAACAATTCACTCGACACATATACAGTGCACACACGCACACACACACACACACACACACACACACACACACACACACACACACACACACACACACACACACACACACACACACACACACACACACACACACACACACACACACACACACACACACACGCACGCACACCTGTACACAAGAATCACACACGCACACACACACACACACACACACACACACACGCACACACACACACACACACACACACACACACACACACACACACACACACACACACACACACACACACACACACACACACACACACACACACACACACACACACACACAGTCACTTCACTTTAACTGATTTGCTTAACTGGTTTCCTCTTCAATACGTTTATATTCTTTGTAAATATTTGTTGTAACGAATATTAAATAAATTTGATCAGCTTGTGGTCAGCCGTATTGGCTGATTGGGATTGTAAATCTCTACACTACGATAATATACTCATTTTCATCGTCTTCTTCTTCTCTGTCGTCATACTCCTCCTCCTCTTAGCTTCTTCCTCCTCCTCCTCCTTCACCTCTTTCTCCTCTTCCTCCTCCTCTTTCTCCTCCTCTTCCTCTTGTCCTCCCGTTCTTTCTACTCCTCCTGCCCCTACTTCTCCTCCTGCTCCTCTTCCTCCTACTCCCACTCCTCATTCTTCTTCCCCCTTCTCCTCCTCAACTCCTCTTCCTCCTCTTGCGCATCCTTTTCCTCTTACTTAAACTGGTAATCCTTCCACTTATCCTTCTGCTCTTACTTATTCTTCTACTCATCCTCATCTTACTCATTCTTTTATTGCTTCTCCTCCTCCTCCTCCTCCTCCTCCTGCTTCTCCTCCTCCTCCTCCTCCTCCTCTTCCTCCTCCTTCTCCCCCTCCTCCTCCTCTTCCTCCTCCTCCTCCTCTTTTCCTGTTGATCCTCCTTCTGTTCATCCTCTGCCTTGTCCTCTTTCTCATCTTCCTCCCTCCTCACCCAAGGCGTGAGTGATATGAAGCAGATATCATCAACATTATCATGCTTTTAATGATGACTAAACCTTAATAACTGAGGAAGGAGGAGGAGAGGAAAAGGAAAAGGAGGAGGAGTAGGGTGGAGGAAAGGAACAGAAGGAGGAAAAGAATTGGAGGGGAAAGGAGAATGAGAAGAGGGGAGAGAAGGAGAGGAGAAAAATTAGGATAGGGTGAAGAGGAAAGAAGGAGGGGGAAGAAGTGAAGAAGGAGGAAGATTAGGGTGGAGGAGAGGATGAAGATGAGAGATGAGGAAGAGTAGGAGAAGAGGAGTAGTAGGAGGAATAAGAGAATTGAAAAGGAGGGGAGGAGGAGAGGGAAAGGAGGAGAGGATGAAAAGGAGAGGAAGAGGAGAATTGTGATAATAGTTCAATTAACATTCCCACTATCTCAGGGGTACTACGGAGATGATTGAAATTTGGTGTTTGAAATTGGGTGAAAGAGTTTGGTGTCTCAAATGTGTGGTGTAAATATGGTGTGAGTTGTGGTGATGCTTGACTTGGTAGAAGATGGATAATTCTTTGATTTTTCTTTTCTCTATGGCTCCATAATACATAAGGCACTGTTGTCATGGTTCACCTTAATGCGAAATGTATTCAAGAAAATCGGAGTTCTTCAGCGTTTTTGATGACGATTTATTCTAAGATTTCGGTAAGTTTCTAGAAATGATGTTTCGAAAGCGCTTCTCCGTTTTCTTTAAACCGGATTTTCTATTTTTTATTTTTTATTTTTTTTCTTATTTGTATATTCATACATTCAGTTGGCATTTAATGTATAGATAACGTGAATTTTTA
Organism: Oratosquilla oratoria; assembly: GCF_046742065.1. Taxonomy (NCBI): domain Eukaryota; kingdom Metazoa; phylum Arthropoda; class Malacostraca; order Stomatopoda; family Squillidae; genus Oratosquilla; species Oratosquilla oratoria. Next base: position 11,083,497 of record NC_134781.1, on the reverse strand, counting down.
TGTATATGGTTATAGTGATGAGTGTGTTTACAGTGTTGGTGATGGTTTTTTTACGGTGATAGAGTTGCCATTAGTGATGCATGTCCTGGTGATAGGGGAATGGGTGCAAGGGTTATGGATGACATATTTTGAAAATTGGTATTGGTGGCAGTGATTTAGTATTGGTGACATATTTTTGGTGGTAAAAATGCTGGTTGTGATAGTTGTTTGGGATAGTAGTAGTGAATGGGCCGAGCTATAGCCCAGTGGATACCGTATCGAAGTTGCCACCAGGTGGTCACGAGTTCGATTCTCGAGACCCGTTTATGCGTTGGTTCCCAACAGCCCTGGCCAGGCGGGAGGGCGACCCAAACATCGGCAAAAAAAAAAAAAAAAAAAAAAAAAAAAAAATATATATAAATATATAAACATTTAAATACAAACATAAAAGTATATATAAAATTATATATAAAAATATATATATATACATATATATATATATATTTATATATATCGTGGAAGTGGTATGTTGAGCTGATGAGTGGTGATGGATAGTGGTGTTATGTACTAGTGGTGAAAATGACTGGTGTTAACAAGTCTACTTATGGAGAAGGCGTGTAGCATGAGTTGTGAGGGTTAGAAGGTTGATACAAGTGTTGGTGGTGGTCAATGATGGTGCAAGGGATGGTGGAAGGGAAGGGAAGGGTGTCAGTGGTGGAGAGGGTTGATTAACTCTGTTGTTGAAATCTTATTGGTGCAAAGAAAAGGTCATTGTTGGTGTATATGGTGAGGGTGGGGAATACAGTAGTCACAAAAACAAAGGTGGTGACAGGTGGTAAAGTAATTGGCGGTGGTGGTGATAATAGATGCGATGGTGTTGGTGGTAGTGAGAGTGGGGGTAGTAGTGGTGGTGGTGGTGGAGGTGGTGGTGGTGGTGGAGGTGGTGGTGGTAGTGGTGTTGGAAGTGGTGGAGGTGGTGGTTCTGATTGTAGTTGTTGGTGGTGGTAGATGATGGCAGTGGTGGTTATAGTTGTCGAAGTTGTGTTTGTTGTGGTAGTTGGTAATTGTTGTGGTTTTGGTGGTGGTTATGGTGCTACAGGTGGTTGTGGTTGTGGTTGTGGTTATGATATTGGTGGAGTTGGAGGTGGAGGTGGAGGTGGTGGTGGTAGTGGTGGAAGAGAAGAAAGATCTAAGTCCAAGGTACTTTGCACAGATGTACAGACAAGCCAGACAGACAGGCACAGATGGAAAAATAGGAGTGATGAACAGACGAACAAATTGACAGACAGAAAGACAATCAGACAGACGGAAAGACAGACAGGGACAGGCAGACGGATGGACGGAAGGACTGAAAGACATAAACACACAGACATAGAGACGGGCATTCAGACAGACAGGCAGTCAGACAGAGAGAGAAAGATAGGAAGAGACGGGCAGGAAGAGAAGGGCAGGGATAGACAGGTAGGAGAGACAGTATACAGGCAGGAAGAAGCACACAGGGAGAAACAGACAGACAGGGACAAGAACTTGATAATCTTCACCGTGGACTTGGAGGGTGAGGTGGAGGGTGAGGTGGAGGTGGAGGAGTACGAGTCTTGGGTCTTGATGATACACAAAACCCAGTATTGTCCAGATCCCATCCCTCAACTGAATAAAGCTGTCTGGTATTTGCTTGAAGGACACTCCATCGTGTTCATTGACATGATAAAAAGACGAATTAAAACGCTTCGGTAGTTTGTCTGAACTGAAAGAACATCAGTAAAATAAATATTTATTGTCAATATTCCCGACATTCTTAATAATATTGGTTAATATGAAGGTTCTGCAGAAAATTAACTGAACGAGTGCATTGTCATGATGAAGAGACGGAATGAAACGCTTCGGTCTGAATCTAAAGGACATCAACAAAATAGATATCTCTTGTCAATATTCCAAATACTTTTTACGATATTGGTTAACGATGAAGGTTCTACAGAAAATATATTGAACGATATAAAAGTGTGGATAGTATATAAAAATTCGTGTAACAAAAAATGCGAAAGTAATTGATAATTTTTTTATGTAACGAAAGTGGGTGTAACGTAAAAGAGCGCGTGTAACGGAAAGTCTGAAAGAAGCGGATAAACGTTTGGTGTAACGGGCTACTATTGGATGAAAGCTGATGTAACGTTAAGAAAAATGAATTGTAACGTGACAATGTGACGGACTGAAAAAAAAAATAGTGTAAAATGATAGAAATGAGGGGAAAGTAAGGATATTGAATAAAAAAAAAATGTAACGGTAAAAAATGTGTGTAACGAGGATTTTTGTGTAACGGAAAAAGTGTATAACGCAAGATAGAATTAGGGTGTGATGCTCAAAAGTGAGTGTTTCGGGCTTAAGTGGTCATAGGGTATAGGAGTGGGCGTAGAGGAAAAAAGTGGGCGTGCCGTAAAAAATGGGCGTAGCGGACAAAAGTGGGCGGAGTGGCTGAAGGAGGCGGAGTGGGCGGCAGCCAATGCGGCGACAGAAGTGGAGGGCCGCGTGAGAAAGAGGAGGAGGAGGAGGAGGAGGAGTGGGAGTAGGTGGAGGTGGAGGTGAAGGAGGAGTAGGAGAGGGAGATGAAGCTGGGTGAGGAGATGGAGGAGGGAAGACAAGAAGGATAAGGAGGAGGAGGAGTAGGAGGGTAAGTTGGAAGTGGAGGAGGAGGAAGAGGAGGGGAGCTGGAAATGGAGGAGGAGGAGAGGGAGATGGAGGTGGGTAATGATATGAAGGTGGGTGAGGAGATGGAGGAGGGAAGATAAGAAAGCAAAGGAGGAGGAGGAGGAGGTGGAGGTGAAGGAGGAGTAGGAGAGGGAGATGAAGCTGGGTGAGGAGATGGAGGTGGGTGAGGAGATGGAGGAGGGAAGACAAGAAGGATAAGGAGGAGGAGGAGTTGGAGGGTGAGCTGGAAGTGGAGGAGGAGGAAGAGGAGGAGAGGGAGGTGGAGGTGGGTGAGGAGATGGAGGAGGGGATATAAGAAAGCAAAGGAGGAGGAGGAGAAGGAGGAGGGGAGGAGAAGGAGGAGGAGGGGGTTTGGTAGAAAAGAAGTAGGAGGAGGAGGAGGAGGAGGAGGAGGCGGTGAAGGAGGTGGAGGAGGAAAGACAAGAAAGAAAAGGAGGGAGAGGAGGAGGAGGAGGAGAAGGAAGAAGAAGAGGACATGGAAGTTATTGAGGAGATTGAGGAGGTGGAGGGGGAGGTGGAGAAGGGAAAACAAGAAAGAGGAAGAAGATGAGGATGTGGAGGAGGAGAAGGAAATGAACAAAGGAATGGTGGAGGAGGGGAGGAAGACAAGGAGGAGTAGGGTCTGAAGAAAACCTGTGGGAAGAGAAAAAGAGGAGGAGGAGGAGGAGGAGAAGGAGGAGGAGGAAGAGGAGGAGGAGGAGGAGAAGAAGGAGGAGGAGGAGGAGGAAGAGGAGGAGGCGGTGGAGGAGGGCAGGAACGGACGATAAGAAGAGAAGAAGGATTAAAGAGGAAGAAAATGGATGAAGCCAAACAAAAAGTAGACGATGAGAGGTAAATAGACAGATTCACGTAAGTAGACAGATACAGTAGTCTTATATACAACCAGAGACAGAAATGCAGGTAGATAAATAGGCACGACACAAGACAGGCAGAAGGATACAGACGGAAGGACAGACAAGTATAGAAAGGTTGACAAAGAGAGACAAACAGACTGACTGGCTGACTGACATGCCTACATTGACGGCCAGAAAGAATAGGACCCTGTGGACGAAAATGACTTTATCTTTATTTTCTCACTTATCTATTTATCTATTAATTCATCATTGGTCTATTTATTTATTTGTCTATTTATGTATTTATTAATCTATCTATTCATTTAGTTATTTTTTGTTTAATCTTTTATTCATTTACTTATTCATTTATCAATCCATTTATCTATGTATTATTTTATATATTTAGTTATCTAATTTTGTATTTATTTGTTTATTTATTTGTTTACATATTTATCTATTTATATATTTATTCACTTATCTATGTATTTTCTGTTATTTAATTAATTAATTTATTCATTTATTTATTTACTTATTCGTTTATTCATTTATTCATTAATCTATTTATTTGTTTATTTATTTGTTAATTTATCCTTTTTTTTTACTTATTTATGTAATTGTTTATCTATTTATCCGTTTATTTATTTATTTATTTATTTATCTATTTATTTATTCATCTATCTATCTGTTTGCTTATTTACTTATGTAATTATTCATCTTTTTATCTATTCACTTATCTATTTATTCATCTATTTATTTATGTATTCATTTGTTTATTTATTCATTTATTTATTCATTCATTCATATAGTTTCTATTTAATCATTTATCTAAGTGATTATTTACTTACCTATTTATTCATCTATTTATTCACCTATTGACTTATTTACATATTTATTCTTTTATTTAGTTAGCTATTTACTTATTCATTCGTTTATATCTTATCTATTTAATTATTCATTCATTTGTGGGTTTATCTATTGATAATCTCATATACTTATTCATATATTCATCTGTTTATTTATCTATTTGTTTATTTATTTATATATTTATCTATATATTCTCTTATTTGTTTGTATATCTATTTGTATATTTATTTATACATT
>NC_134781.1:11053881-11061381 GCF_046742065.1 Oratosquilla oratoria | reverse complement strand
ACTGCCTTCTAAAAGAACCAGAATATCGATATGCTTATTGTGGCCCTATTTATGTCAGCGCCATTAATCGTGCAATTATCACAAAATTTCCCACCGGGAGGTTGTGCAAAGCGATGGGGTCGTAAAAATTCTGTTTACATGCACGGCGTAGTGTGGCATACGAGTTATTTGCAATAGGTTAGACTCATTTCACACGTATCAACTTTTCGCCGTGTGCCGTCCACAATACGGCGAAAAGTCGATAAGTATTAAACCAAGGTCTATATATACCAGGTCTAACCATATGAGCTGTTCTGCGCAGCTTCTGACGTCATCGGGCTGCTTCCGTTTTCTCTTTGTGAAAAATTGAAGAAAACTGAAATGCTAAGGAAGACTGGAAATATTTTCCCCCCCGTTATCTCTCTCTAGCTCATTGCTATTATCAGTGTGTGTGTGTGTGTGTGTGTGTGTGTGTGTGTGTGTGTTATATCTACACCTATCGCTGCTGGGACTCCTCATAAAAAATTGTGATGCATTAGTATGTGTGTGTGGCCAAGAGGGATTTAAGAAATGCAATAATAGTACCAACTCTCACATACGCAATTGAAACATGGCTTTAGAATGAAAGTCAGAGGTCTAGAGTACAGGCAGTGGAAATGAGTTAAGTGAGAAGTGCTTGTGGTGTAAGTAGAATGGATAGAATGAGTAATGAAAGTGTGTATGAGCTTTTTCCAATGGGTCTCAAAGACGAGGGGAAGAAATGTAGAATGGTTCAAGAGGTAGAGATAGACATTAAAGTGGTTTGGCCACATGGAGCGAATGGAAGAGAGTAGGATGACCAAGAGGGTGTATGTGAGATAGAAGGGGGTGGGGAATGATAAAGGGCGACCTCCAGTAAAATGATAGAGGGATAGGGTGTGGGACTATGTCAGTGACTGAGAGGTGTGAAAGATCATTGAGAGATCTTTTTGAGCAGGCAAGGAGAGTGTGTTTGGATAGAGATGGAAGCTCTTCTGCCGTGGTCATCACATTGTGGGAGCTCCTGGGAGCAGGCGTCAAAGATGATGATAATGATTAGTGTGTGTTTGTACGTAAACATTCTCTCTTTCTCTTACACACACATACAATGGAATATCAAAACCGAAATAACAGGTAATAACTTTTAATTGACTAGTTTAGAATATTTCCTTTTTTCACTTTTGTGAAGTCTTAGATTTCTATTTAGGTTACGCATTCTAAAAAACATGCGTGCCCTTACAAAAAAATTAATAACCTCTTGAGGCAATGTCACATATGTACACATTTACAGGGAAACGATGAAAATTAACATTTGGCTTACTTTCTCCTTGGTTTGAGCCACAACCCTTAATGGCACAATAAGCCATATTGTCAAGATCTATATATACAGGTATATATAGATCTTCATTGTCAGAATATAACCAATTGCGTGGAGCGGTGCGAGCGGAGGCAGCAACGAACCAGCTACAACTAACAGCGATGGGTAACGTCACGGGCCCGCTGCGCCAACACCCTCGAAATTCGGTCGGAAGTGGTTAGACCTGGTATATATAGACCTTGTATTAAACGAGCGTTAATAGTGCTTTCGCGACCGATCGTGCCATTTCCCACATGCATTTATCCAACGAAATGTGACACACTAACTGACTAAGTGACATATTTTATTATTATTATTTTGAGTATAGGTGAGTTGAGTGATACTATTGAGTTATTACTATTACCCTCAGGTTGTGTGTTTTTGATTACTACTGTCTGTGTGACTTTAGACAAGTGTACTGCAATGTTTTAAATGTTATCTAAAATGTTTTTGTCAAAGCCTTGTACCTAATCTATGATTAAATAAGATTTCTTATTATAAGTTTTAATCAAGAACAAAAAAAATAAGTCATTATAATTTTTTCAGTCTGAGTTTGAATATAAACTTTGTTTAAATTTTGGTATGAATAAATTTCATATTGAATACGAATTTGGTTTAAACTTTGATAGAATCTTGATTTTGTATTGAATGTGAACTCCATTTAAGTTTCGATACAAATTTGATTTTGTATTGTCTGCAGTTGCCTTTTTTTCTCTCTTTTAAATTTTGACTTCTGGAGTCTGTGTGAGCATCATCGGTTTTCCTTTTGGCTCCATGTCTTCAGGGCTCACCTTCGTGGACCCTTTTGTTGATAGACATCTTACCCTTGACGCACAACCGATACGAACGATCGGTGAAGATAACGATCTCCGTTGACTGACATCGAGTTTTCTTGCCTGGTCCGCCCGTCGCCTCCATTGTGGTTTTTTCTTTCTCATCTCTTATTCCTACATTTCTTAAACTCATTTCTACTCGCCTTCGTCTCTGTCTTCTCCTAGAGCTCATTCTTGTTTACTTTTTTCTGTATCTGTTTGAGTTGGATGTCAGTCCTCTTCAGACACTTTTTTTTATTGAACTAGGAAGCTGTTTATTTTATTTTTCACTGAAAGCCATGCTTATCATCATAGTTATTCTGACCAAGCTTCATTGAATTCTGTCAATAGAAACTTTACTTGTACAATAAAAACCTTATGTTATTGTGTAAAAGAGATCAAACCGCTACTAGTCCCCGACTATTTGAACTTATGCTTCGGCTTTTTTCAATACATTAATGGGTATGGTTATTATTATGAACTGACTAAAAATGTCTAGGTTCACTGGTTATTTTTTGCTCTACTGATATATTCACTCCCACAGAACTATTTAATTACTTGTAACATGAATTCTTCTAGACATTCCACTTTTCAACACATCACAATAAACGATGTTTAGAATGTGTAATAAAATCTCAGCTTTCAAATAAAAAAGGATCGTGCAAATATATTAAAAATTGTCAGGGTAGTAGTACTTTGAATGACATTATTTTAGAGAAAAAAACTCGAGAAAATGGGCTTTAAATTTTACCTTGAAGTTTTTACATTCCATACATCAATGTAAATGGGATTATTGGTGAAATAAGTACATAACTCATTTAATAATTAATTATTCAATTAAATCAAGGCATTCAAGGTGTTTCACAAGGTAGAGATTAGTAGCCTATTACCGGTACAGAGACCTCACCCCTAGGGTTATGTGGAAACTATATCTGACACTGGCGAGGATTTTGTTTGACAAGGGGTAGGCTTCTTCCTTATCCAGGCTCCTAGCCAAGATCAACAGTACCCTAGAAGCCTCCTGCAGCATACTGGGGCTTAAAATCCTTCAGCTGTAACCTCTTCTCTCTGGATTTTCATACTAGTTCTCGTTCTTCATCCATTGTCCCCAGGTAGCAAAATACTCCGGTGTTCGCAATACCAAGTTCTAGACCCATATACCTTGCTTGGTACCAAATGTTTTCGCGGAATATAGCTTGGGTAACAGCAAAGTCCAAAGTAACTTTGCCCAGGGTCTTGACTTCTGGGCAGAGCTTCCAGATTCATGAGTGAAAAGATTTCATAGAATTCTGGATCTTGCCCTGCAAGTATCTTCTGTCACCTTGTTGTACACTGTTTTGATCCTGAGGTCCAAATCATTTTCAACATTGATTATAATTTACATAATGCTGTACATACATACATATACCAAGGCTTTTTCCCCCTTCCAAGGGAGGTAGCCAAAAAGGGAAAGGCATAAAAACACTCCCACCCATTTCATCTCTAAATACACTCCACACCCCTCCCACCCTTCCTCTCATCTGAGCACCTCCTGGATGACGGGTCATCCCTGCACCCTGCCCACCGCCCTGGGTCAGAAGCAGTGTCGCAGGACACAGTACATCCACAGCAAGGCCGCTTCATTTAATCGGCGACCCCCCCTCTCCGTCCCCCTTTGCATATAAGGAGAGGACGGGGAGAAATCCCTTCGGGCTGCGTCAAAATTTACTCACACATACTACCCCACCCCCCACCCCCCGCCCATTTCTCCTCATGCAGTCACAACATCATCCATATACAACCATTCTCCACTCACCTCTGTCTTCCGTCCTCTCCCTTCCTTCCTCAACAGACATTCCCCTCTTACCCAAAGCCCCCTTCACCCCATCCATCCACCTCATCCTAGGACGTCCCCTCATGTTCACTCCCTCCACATCTGCCTTCCATACCTCTTTTACTAGTCTTTCTTCACTCATTCTTTCCATGTGTCCAAACCATCCTAATATTCTTTCATCAACCCTCTCTCCCAAATCCTTTTTCACCCCTGTTCTCCTCCTCACCTCCTCATTTCTCACTCTATCTAGCCTAGTAACCCCCACCATACTTCTCAGACACCTCATCTCAAACACATTCAAACTCCTTCTCTCTTCTTCTCTTATGTTCCACGTTTCTGCCCCATACAGTGCTGTTGGCACAATCACTCCTTCATACAGTCTCCTCTTCGCATCCATTCCCAAATGTCTATTTCTCATTACACTCTTTAAACCACCAAGGCATTTACTCGCTTCTCTCAATCTACATTCTACCTCCACCTTCACTCCACCTTTTCCTGCTACACTTGCACCCAAGTATCTAAAACTATCCACTTCCTCCAGTCGCTCTCCCTTAATGTTCACTTCCAGTCTACTGCCACTTTCACCCCTTGTACATCTCATCACCTTACTTTTACCCACATTTATCTTTAGCTTTCTTCTATCACATACTCTCCCAAACTCTGCCACCAGCTTCCTCAATCCCTCCTCTGACCCTGCCACAAGCGCAGTGTCGTCCGCAAACAACAGCTGGCTCACCTCCCACTTTTCTCCATTTTCTTTAACCATCTCCAATCCCTGACTCACTACCCTAGCATTCACCTCTCGCACCACCCCATCCATGTATAAGTTGAACAGCCAGGGCGACATAACGCATCCTTGACGAAGTCCCACCTTTACTTCAAACCACTCACTCTCTCCATTTCCAATCCTAACACATGCTCTACTACTCACATAAAAACTCTTGACAGCTCCCAAAAGCTTTCCTCCTATCCCATAAATCTGCATAACCTCCCACAGTGCCTTTCTGTCTACCCTATCATAAGCCTTTTCCAGATCCATAAAAGCCCAAAAAACATCCTTCCCCTTTCCTATAGCTTTCTCACATATCTGTCTTACCACAAAGATCTGATCTACACAACCTCTACCCCTCCTAAATCCACACTGTTCCTCACCAATTACTCCTTCTGTTCCTCTCCTAATCCTCTCAATTAAGATTCTCCCATAAGCCTTCCCTACTACACTCAACAGGCTAATCCCTCTGAAATTACTACATTCACACTTGTCCCCTTTTCCCTTGTAAAGAGGAACTATACAGGCACTACTCCAGTCCTCCGGTACTCTACCCTCTCTCCAGCAAACATTAAATAATCTCACCAACCAGTCCACCATCACTGAACCTCCCTTTTTCAGACATTCTGCATGACATCCATCCAGACCAGGTGCCTTACCTGCTTTCATCATCTTTACAACTGCCTTCACCTCATCCTTCCTTATTTCTCCTCCATTCTCCTCACTCATCACTCTCATTTTCTTCGTATTTCCCACTGCAGCTATCTTTCCTTCTCTATCCTCCTTCACATTCAGCAACTCCCTAAAATATTCTGCCCATCTTCCCCTCACTGCCATCTCTCTTCCATTATCAACTCTCCATCTGTACCTTTTACCTTTTCTTCCCTACTTGATTCGCCTCCTCTTCCTCTCTTAATTTCTTTCCAAAACATCTTTTTATTACTTTCAAAATTTTCTGTCATACTCCTACCCCATTTCACATCTGCTCTCCTCTTTGCCTCCTTTACCTTTTGCTTTACTTCTCTTTTCTTTTCTTTGTACGTCTCATATGACTCCCCTGTCCTCTTTTGTAACCAATCTGTGAATGCTCGCTTCTTCTCTTCTACAACCTTCTTTGTTTCCTCATCCCACCATTCACTACCCTTTCTTCTATTTCCCCCTGTCCTTCTTGTTCCACACACCATCCTTGCACACTTTAAGACTCCCTCCTTGAACCATCCCCATTCCTCCTCCACACCCATCTCTGCTCTATCCTTTACTCCCTCCCACTCCTCCTTCAGCTTCTTTTCGTACTCCTTCTCCTTTTCCTTTTCATTCAAGGAGTTCACTCTAAGAACCTCCCTACCTTTTGTCCCTTTCCTCCTTCTCCATCTATCCTCCACTCTCAACTTACCTTCCACCAAAAAATGATCTGATATTCCCCCACCCTCTCCCCTTAGCACATGTACATCCTTAACTCTTCCTATCATAATCCTATTTACCACTACATAATCCATTAGCGCTCTATCTACCACCCTTCCCTCCACCACCCTCTCCCATGTGTACTTATGCTTGACTTTCTTCGGAAACACTGTATTTGCTATCATCAACTCTCTAGACACATTTCCACCATCAACTCTCCACTACGATTCTTTCCTGGAACTCCACACTTCCCAACCACTCCATCGATTGGACCATTTCCCACTCTAGCATTAAGGTCTCCCAGTACTATTACATTGACATTTCTTCCTAAACCCTCTATGCACTCATTTATATCTATCCAAAAGGCCTCCCTTTCTTCCATGCTCTTCTCACTGCCCGGCCCATATGCACTTACAAAGACCCACATCTCCTTACCCAGTTTCACCTTCATCCACATTATCCTTGAGGAAACCTCCTTCCACTCCACTATCCCTTTACCTATCTCCTCACTTACTAGAATAGCCACCCCTTCCCTCCCTCGCCCTCTCTTCACTCCTGATAACCTCCCACTTACACTCCCAAACATACACTCACCCTTCCCTTTCAACTTAGTTTCACTCAAAGCCAACACATCCAACTTTCTTCTCACAAACATACTACCTATCTCTTCCCTTTTACTCTCATCTGTACCACATCCACGCACATTAAAAGACCCAAACCTTAGGGTGCTGGCCCGAGGCCCGCCAGCACCCCTTATGCCTTTTCTTTTTGATTTAGGAAGTTGCCCCTTGGGGCTACAGGGAGAAGGATGCCTAGTCCCTCTCCCCGTCCCTTTCTTCTCGCCTCTTACGATCCAAGTGGGAAAACTTGGTGGCAGTATTCTTTTCCCCCACCACAGGGAATTCCCCCAATCAGAAAGAGAATACTCAGAGAAATAGTACAGGACAGCAACAAGGGGTTGGGGGACAGCATAACGGAGGGACAGTCGTAGTATAAAAGTGTCATCATTTCTCTATGAACAGAATTTCTTCTATCATAGACAAAATGATGTGTGGCTCTGGTCCGTAGGGGCGCCCCATATAGACCCTAAAGTATCGACTGCATGCTACTTTGCCACAATAACAAGCAGCCAATACCCCAGACGGGTACAATAACAAGCAGCCAATACCCCAGACGGGGAGAGCATAAGTATCAGATTCAGTGTTGGTGCTTTACTTCCGTGAAATGAACATGTTCCCTCTGCTGCTGCCTCTGTTTTTACTTTTTTTTTCGCACTTGACTACCGGAGGCCTGGTGTAGCTGTGGGTGTTGTCACTGGTTTGAGCTGGTATGTAGCAGCAACAGCAATAGT
>NC_134781.1:11043881-11048881 GCF_046742065.1 Oratosquilla oratoria | reverse complement strand
AAATCTAAATTTGTCCAGTTTATAACCATTACTGCGAGTCCTACCATATTTTTTTAATATGATGACTTTGTTTGCATCACCCTTGTTAAAACCTTTGATCCACTTGAACACCTCTATTAGATCACCCCGCACTTTTAAGAAGGAAATAGATTAAGAACTGGTTCCCCAACAGAGAAGTTAACGAATGGAATATACTTAGTAACCCTGTAGTGAGTACTGAAACAATTGGTTATTTTAAGAGAAGAGAGGATAACTTTATGGATAGGGCTGAGAGGTGGTAAGGGACAAGGAACTGCCCAGTGTATGCCTTATGGTCTCCTGCAGTATCCTCCATTCTTATGCTCTTATGCTTTAATCTTCATTTTGCCGTGAGCATGGATTTTTTTAACCTTTGCCGTTAACTGTAATGATATATTATATCGTAGCTCAGAGCTCTTCAAGAACTGGGTTTGGATTATATTGTCATCTATTTGTGCTGATTCAGAGAAGTTTTGATTACCTTGGATGTCTTGCAGCACAAGGGTTAGCAGACTACGGATGTCGTTTTAAAAATTAATCCTCATGTGTCAGATGAAGATTAAACAGAAAGATGGGTTTACTTATTACCGTGACAGTAAGATCTGTACACTAACAACATCTACTACTATGCCTCTTTCTTTACACCTTCACCCACCGAATTCCACCACGGAGCTATGATTCTCTCTCTACATAAGAATATAATAATGAAAGAGATTGCATGAGAATATAGAGCCTATACTGTAGGTCTTGGCTTTCCTTATAATGGTGTAAAGGTTAGGTTAAGTCGCGTACGTGTATATTACTTACATATGTATGTATAACACACACAGATGCATGTATATATCCATACGTATATGCAGGCATGCGTGCACATAAGCAAAAATTACTTGCATGCAATTATACTCATACTATAAGCATACATGCATGTACATGTATATATATATGTGTGTATATATATATATATATATATATATATATATATATATGTATGTATGTATATAATGTGTGTACTTTTGTGTGTATGTGTGCGTGTGTGTGTGTGTAAAAGGAGATGCAGGTGTTGTATGATAAATGCACTGCATACATACACACCTTTATAGTTCCATATAATACACTCTTGGCCTTCTGTTCCATAGTCCATCATTATCTAATATTAGACGTGCTGGACATCGCCCTATCCATCTTCATAACAACTTGTTTTTGCTAATTGTAACATCCCTGCCCTGCAACTAAGTTGATTACCTGCACCTTCCCCTTCCCTCGTTTGCTGTTTTCTCCGAAATCGAAACCTGGACTGACTGAAGAGTCTTTCTCCCGTCTTCTTCTTCGGGTTCTCACAAGGAAATTTTCTTGAAGAAGATCTAACATTATGAAGTATTACCTATGTATGACCACAAGCATGGCACTGATATTGTACCATCATCCACAATATTTATATTGAAATTATTTGTTATTTGTAATGGTATCCTCTTAATCCTGTCAGTATTAAACTTGCTCCGTCAGTGTCTTTGGCATAGAGTCTCTGGACTCTTTGCGGACCCGAAGGCACTTTCTATGTTGACTTGGCACCTGACAATGTTGCTCCTGGCACGCCGGCTGATTTGGAAACGTGTTACAGTATCGAAAAAAGTAACGTCCCAACTTCAAATAAACATAATGTGAGAAAACAACAAACAGAAACCAAAGTGATGAGGAGAAATGAGTTCATTGGTATTCCTATTTTGGTAAGGCGGTAAGTATGTGTGACAACTCCTGTACCTTTGCCACGAAGGGTTGCAAAGTCCAAAAGGAATTTGGCACAGTGTCTTGAAGAGGCTACCAATCTTTGTCCTCTTCCGGGACTTTTTGATGATAAGGTGTGAATTCTTCTTTAGCTCCGGACCATTAGATTAACATACGGGCAGGTGTAGATTGCTGCACTCTCTCTCTCTCTCTCTCTCTCTCTCTCTCTCTCTCTCTCTCTCTCTCTCTCTCTCTCTCTCTCTCTCTCTCTCTCTCTCTCTCTCTCTCTCTCTCTCTCTCTTTCTCTCTCTTTCTCTCTCTATCTATCTCTCTTACTCTCTCTTTCTCTCTCTCTCTCTCTCTCTCTCTCTCTCTCACACACACACACACACACACACACAGACACACATCTATTCATCTAGCTCTTGTTAATTAATTAGTCTATTTATTAATTCATTTATTTATTATTTATTCATATGTTTTATTTTGTATTATTTTATGTTTTAGGGAGATTATTTTCTTATTTTTTTTATTTTTTGTATAGGTTCTCATCTAGAGAATACCATGCATATATTGTTTCTCATTCACGGTCCTTAACACTTTCTAGTTTCTTATTCGTATATACTTGCCATTTTTTCTTTTACCTACCCACATCATTTGACCTTTTGTAGTTTCTTTTACGCACGTTGTCCTGCTTTTGACTCGTGGGATTTGTATTTTTCTATTTTTTCACTCATGCTTTGTGCTGTTTCTCTTCCGTGGATTTTATAACTTTATTTCTAGGTAAACACACACGATTTGTCCTTTTTTCTCTCCCATGAATAATGTCCTTTTGAAATACATCATCATTGCGTGATCCTGCTTTTTACCCGTGGTTATTGTTCTTTACTTGTGTTTTAATCGTAATTTGTCCCTCTTCATACCCACTCCTTATCAAGTAAATACCTCTTATCTTGTATCTATCCCAACACTCTTCCTCTCTTTAATCTGTCTCTCTCTCTCTCGCTCACTCTCTCTTTCTGCTTTTCTTTTTTCTTTTTTTACTCCTCTACATGTTTTTTTTTCTACATGTTTTTCTTCCGTGTTGTTTACCCAGCCTTTCCTCCATTTCTTCCTTCCTCCCTCCTTTATTCTTTATCCCCGTTTCCTTGCTCTTTCTCCTCTCCTATTGTCTTTCCTACCTCCCACACCCATGTTGTACTTTGCATCTACTATTTCCCTTTCTTCGCAGCTCCATACTTTCCCCTAATTCCCTTCCTCCCTTCATCCATCTTTCCTCTGCTTCTTTCCTCCTCCCCTTCCATCCATCCTCCCTTCTTTTCTCTTTTCCTCCCTCTCTCATTCCTTATTTCTCTCTTTCCTTTCCTCTCTATTTCCTTCCTCTCTCCCTTCTTCTCTCTTTCCTTCCCCTCTAGTTCCTTCCTCTCTCTTTTTCTTTTCCTCTCTCTTCCACTCCCTCTCTTTTTCCCTCTATCTCTCCCCTTCTTTGCTTTCTTTTCCTTCCCCCACTTTTCCATAATCCCTCTCTGTCTCTTACCTCCTTCCCATTTCTCTGAACCCTCCTCCCAAACCCTGAACCCCCTTTTACCCACTTTCCCTCCCTACTTCCCGTCCTCTTGAGTCTCTCTTGTCCTCCCTGGCTTCCCTCTTCCCTCTTCCTCCTCCTCCTCCTCCTCCTCCTCCTCCTCCTCCTCCTCCTCCTCCTCCTCCTCCTCCCTGGCCCCTCACTACCACTTGTCCGGCTCTTCCCCTTCCTGTTGTTACTACTTAGGTTAATTGAGACTCGGGTCCCTTGCCTGTCGTCAACAGAAGTCTGGGTGGTCATGTAATGATTCGTTCCCGAAAAAAAAAAAAAAAAAAGAATAGATAAAAAATATCTTCGAGAAAAAGCGAGGTAAAAAAAATGGCTTAAAGGTTTTGTTCTTTGTGATTCTTTCCGAAGTGTATCAAAATAATTTAGAACTCTAAAGAGAAAGAAAAAAAAATAGATTGAATAAAAAGCGTGCGAATGACTCCTGTAAAGGAACAATCAGAATATAATAAACTCATTATCGAACATTAAAGAACAAGAGAAGGCTTGATCCTCCATCTATCTTTTTTGTTTTCTTTTTTCTTAGTAGGGGGGAAGAAGGGGAATGCAAAATGGAACCTATACGTTCTATATGAGACCACCAATAGTAGGCCATCAACAGACGGCTCAATTGGATGTGGCAGGCAGGGAGGAAACCTACCAAAGACAGCTTTTAACTTAGCTGTAGCCAATCCAAGGTCCTACTTAGCCGTCTCCGGGTGACCAGATTTCTCAAGCGGGAATATGGTACACAGGAACTGAATTTATTCCAGATTGTCAAAAATAATGCGGAATCTTTTGATTCCTCTTATTACGTTTGGTTTCTGCCATATTTTGTTTTTATTAATTTAGTATGATTTCTAGGGAAGATATGCTAAATTTATCATAATTATGCTAAACCTGGTCACCCTACTTATACATCTCTTTTGAAAAAAAAAAAAATAATGTTTTCATCGTGTAAGGCGAAGGTCGAGGGGCTGGCGGTTCGAACCCTGTCACCGGCGAAGTTGAACCAAGGGAATGGTTCATCAAATTCCACGATACAAAGTCCTCTGTAAGCGGTACTGTCCTAGCCTTCCGATAGGGGATGAGTTTGTGACTTTAGACCATATCATTATTATCATCATATCCCATCTACTAGATGGGGAATGTTTGTTTCGCAGCGGTCAATAAGTCATCAGTTGTCAGTTCTTGTACGTAAAAATCTCAAAGTGGAACATGTTAAACCAGGGCTTACAGAATCCAGAAAGCAAATATAGCTTAGATAAAAAAAAAAAAAAAAAAAAAAAAAAAAAACTTGAGCGCGAGAGAGACTTAGGAGTTCTAGTGAGTCCTGACCTTAAACCCAGGAAACAATACATCATCCCCATGAATAAAGTAAATAGAGCAGGTTTCATTATTAGGACGGTTACGAATAAAAGTACATAGGTAATTATCAAACTCTATCTGGCGTTATTTAGACCTAAACGTGACTATTATGTACAGTTTTGGTCTCCGTCCTATAGAATGGATATTAATTCACTAGAATTAGTTCTGAGTTTAACTGTTTTGGGCAGTTACATGCGGGCGAGAAATACCTTGGTGGTAATTTCTTCTTTTATTAACAATATGATCTGGTTAGATATATCAGGCTACAATTAGGTCCTTTGACCATAATACTGTAAGTGCCGGGCCTTGACCTCGGGCACTC
>NC_134781.1:11008881-11028881 GCF_046742065.1 Oratosquilla oratoria | reverse complement strand
ACTTTTTAATTCCCAAGGCATTTACTTGCTTCTCTCAGTCTAAATTCTACCTCCCCCTCTACTCCTCCCTTTCCTGCTACATTCAAACCCAAGTATATAAAACTATTCACTTCCTCCAGTCTCTCTCCCTTGATACTCGCCTCCATTTTGCTGCCATCCTCTCCCCTTGTACATCTCATCACCTTACTACCCACATTTATTTTCAACCTCCCTCAATCGCACACCTTTTCAAACTCCATCACTAACTTCCTTAATCCCTCCTCTGATCCTGCTACAAGCGCAGCGTCGTCAGCAAACAGCAACTGGCTTATATCACATTTTTCTTCATTTTCTTTAACCATCTCTGATCTCTGACCCAGTACCCTTACGTTTACCTCTCGCACCACTCCATCCATTTATAAATTGAACAGCCAAGGCAACATAACACATCCCTGACGAAATCCCACCTTTATCTCAAACCACTCACTCTCTTCATTTTCCATTCTAACATAGGCTCAACAATTCTCGTAAAAACTCTTGACTACTTTTAACAGCTTTCCTCCTGTCCAATATATCTGCAATACCTCCCGCAGCACCTTCCTGTCTGCCCTGTCATAAGCCTATTCCACATCTATGAATGCTAAAAAAAACAACCATCCTTACCTTTTCCTAAAGCTTTCTCACATATCTGCCTTACCACAAAAATCTGATCCACACAACCCTTGCCTATCCTAAAACCACGCTGTTCCTCCCCAATTACTCCCTCGGTTCTTCTCCTAATCCTCTCAGTTAAAACCCTCCCATAAGCCTTCCCAACAAACTGATCTCTCTGAAACTAGTACACTCACATTTGTCTCCTTTTCCCATGTAAAGCGGTTTTATACAAGCACTCCTCCAGTCCTCCGGCACTCTACCCTCTTTAGACAAATATTAAATAATTTCACCAGCCAGTCCACTACCGCCGTACCTTTCCTCTTTAGACACTGCATGGCACCCATCCAACCTAGGTGCCTTGCCTGTTCTCATCATTTTGATAACTGCTTTCACTTCATCTTTCCTTATTTCTCCTCCATTTTCCTTATTCATCAATGTCATTTTCTTAGTGCTTCCCACTGCAACTACCTTTCCCTTCCTATCCTCCTTCACATTTAGCAAATCCTTAAAATACTCTGCCCATTTTCCTCTTACTGTATTCTCTTTCATTATCATCTCTCCATCTGAACCTTTTATCTTTTCTTCTCTACTTGATTCGCCTCCTCTTCCTCTTTTAATTTTCTTTCAAAACATCTTTTTGTTACTTTCAAAGTTTTCTGTCATACTCTTACCCCATTTCACATCTGCTCTCATCTTTGCCTCATTTATCTTATGCTTCACTTCTCTTTTCTTTGTACCTTTCATATGATTCTCTTGTCCTATATACATATTTATACATCAATACATATATATATATATATATATATATATACATATATATATGTATGTGTATGTATGTATATAAGTCTGCTAGTAACCAGTAATTAGCAGGTTAATACGGTGTTGTCAAATGTCACCTGGTACCAGTTGAAATAAAGAAAATCATAAATCATGTCAATGTGCATCAAAAGAAATTTGATATTCTAGATCTATCGTGATAAGCCATAAGTCCTTCACACGTTTGAATAAACATATAAATGAAATGATACTAACATTGCGGGATTCTATTGTTACGTGTTTGTCTTAATATGACCTTCTGAGTGCCTTCTGATCCCATAAGCCTCATATATTGCTCAGTATTGATAAATATTGTACCCTCGGGTACATAGATCTAATGCCACTTAATTGATTCGCATATCCTTACTATTTGAATAGATGATGTTCTTATTGTTGAAATGGACATATATATATATATATATATATATATATATATATATATATGTATTTATATATGTGTGTACATATATATATATATATATACATATGTATTTATATATATGTGTACATATATATATATGTATATACATATATATATATGTGTGTGTGTGTGTGTGTGTGTGTGTGTGTGTGTGTGTGTGTGTGTGTTTGTGTGTGTCTGTGTGTGTGTGTCTGTGTATGTAATTAATAAACTCTTCTACTGGGGTTCGAATCTTTGCCTGTGCGCCGCGACAACTCTTCAAAAAATAACGGCTTAAACCAAATAGTCGTTCCACCAAGGGCACAAGCGTAGGCCTGCATCAAATCCTTTATGCAGGCTAGTCTTCCGACAAGTTTTTGTGTCACTATGACATATGTCATAGTGACACAATACATACATACATATATATATATATATATATATATATATATATATATTGGGTGCAGATTCTCACTAATACACTGTTAAACACGACAGCAAAGACCATCACTGTATTCTATCAGAATATTTTTTGTAGCTCTTACCGACAAGATGAGCAACAGATAAAACACATCATAGATCGAAATTGTAAACCATTGGGTGATTATGATAGATTAAGAGTAAACATATTCTACGACAACCCCCGTAATTATTCCCTGGTTATGAAAAACAATCTGTCTGGTAATGGCGGTTTATTATCGAGAACCAATGTTATATATGGATACTGTTGTACTTCTGGGGACTGCGTACCCCGTTATTCTACATACATTGGGTTCACGACCTGCCAATTGAGTGGGCGGTTTTCCCTCCATTTACAACAAGGAGCAATTAAACAACACCATCTCCAATACCACCAGGGTGTAATTGATAGGGAGACTATTGTGAAAAATACTAAGATAGTCATACATTGTAACAAAATAAAAGAACTAAAAATGCTAGAAGCCGTCCACATAAGAGAAAGAGGTCCAATAATTAATATACAATCCAACATGACTTCTGTTATTCTCCTATTTACTTCTTCGAGATTTGGAGCCCATCGGCAGCAACACCCACCTTCCTCCCCCCCTCCTCCACCTCACCAATCCCCTCTTGACCAGCGGGGTATTCCTGCGAGATGATCCATCCTACATGACTCCCCTCCTCTCCCTCCCCCTTCCCCTCCCCCTCCTGAGCGAAGTGTCCGACCGCGCAGAATGACAAGATCCTTTCAACGTTCCAAGCGGCTTATATTTAAATCCATGTTCCCTGTACAAAATTGTCAATTGTGTATTATGTACCTGTGTAAAACTGTGACTTAATTCTTGTATACTATTTTGAATAGGACTCCTTGAAGCCGAAACGTCAATTAAATATGGAAGACTATGGAAGGCTTGTATTTGCCCACCCCCCTGAAATAAAATCTACTGTGAGAAAAAATTAAAATATCTTTGTAAGAAAAATATATATGTATGTATATATATATGTATATATATATATAATATATATATATGTATATATATATATATATATATGTAGTTACGACTACAGACTCGTCGTAGTGAAGATTTCATTCAGACGCACATGCACCCATGTGCGTATGTGTAACACGGACTATGCCGGCCGTTCCCACGGTAGGCTTGGTGGACTTCTCGACATCCAACTGTCAGTAATCGACGTAAGAATACTGTTAAAGTGATGAATTATATATTTATGATGTATTCCATTCTTTTTGTACACTGTCAACCATATTCTATGCATTACATATAGATTCATGTATGTATATTGTCTTGTGGATCTCTCTTGTCAATCTTACGAATTGATTTACGTAAGATAAGAGAAATTACATATTCTCTTAATCTTCGGACGCCGGTGAGAAAGATCTGTGCCTACGTGAGGTATATCCACGTCTAAAGACTCTTAAAGTGATGAATTCTATTCATCGGATTGTATTTCGTTCCTTTTTGTGCTTTGACAAACTATTCCATACTTTGCATATGAATTTATGTATGTGTATTACCTTGTGGATCTATCTTGTCAATCTTAGGATTTGATTTACGTAAGATTAAAGAAATTGCATATTTTCGTCGTTCTCGGACGCCGAAACGCCGGTGTGGGCATTCATAGCTTACATTGCGTTCTGGGAGAAATTGCGTGTGAACCAATATTTTGGCAACTGCGTCCCTAACTTACATTTACGTACGTATAGATATTCATATAAAAACTATTAAGTTTCTGCTTATCTAAGATTGACAAGGTAACTTTATCAAATATTATTTTCTATTCATTGATGTAAAGAATATCCGTGTATGTACTAGGAAATATTCCTAAACACTCTAGTTAATCGTCGCGTCTAGCGACACTTGGCATCTCTCCGGATCTTACGGAGAAGAGTCTATATATATCATTGCTTGTAACGGTCAAGGGGGACTCTGCTTATCGGAGCCCCATTGCACTTGTCCACTACGTTGGACTTAGACATTATAGTCGTAGTTTCATCTCGACTTGTATTTTCTCGAATCTTTGTGGACTCTTGCTTATCAGAGCTCCCCATGTACTCGTCCACTTTGTCGGACTTAGACTTAGTCGTAGAATTTTCTCGACTTTGTAATTTTTTTACGTAAATTATTACGTAGGACTTAGTTTCCATTCTGATGGTCGATATTTCTCGACCTTACCACTTATTGTCTTTAAGACTATTTTTTTTGTTATTGATTGTCGATATTTGATCGACACTTATATATATACGTGTCTTGGCAATACTAGCCTTTTATGTTCTGTGAATTTACGTGTTTCGGACATTGTACTTTTCGCTAGTTTTGGCGACTTCTGTTTTTCGATCATTGTTTATTTGTATCTTTTTTAGAAGGAATTAATCATTCTTAAACAGAACTCCTCATAGGCGTCACAATGTATATATATATGTATATATATGTATATATATATATATATATATATATTGTGTGTGTGTGTGTGCGTGTGTGTGTGTGTGTGTGCGTGTGTGTGTGCGTGTGCGTGTGTGTGTGTGTGTGTGTGTGTGTGTTTACCTAGTCGTATTTACTTAGTTGTATTATACGGGAAGGGGAGCTATGCTCGTGACCCGTCTTTGTATCTCTCAGCATCTAGTTTATTCTTAAATTCTTGTATGGTTTTTGCACACACTATTGTTTTGCCTAATTTGTTCCAGACACCCACCACTCTGTGTGGATTTTTTTTTTCAGATCTCTTCTATAACTATCCTTTTTGAGTTTTTTGTTTCAGGTCCTCTTGATTTTCTTTTATCCCACTTTAATAAGTTTTGTCTATCAAGGACTTCCATGCCTTTCATGATTCTGTAAATGCCAATAGATCTCCTCTATCTCTTCTTTGTTCCAGGGTTGGTAGTTCCAGTTTAGACAATCTCTGTTTGTATGTCAATTTTGAAAGTATTTGGACCATTTTTGTTGTTGCTCTTTGGATTTTTTTTAACTTCGTTATATATGTATATATATATATATATATATATATATATATATATATTTTTATATATATTTTTATATATATACTATATATATATATATATATATATATATATATATATATATATATATATATATATATATTGTGCTGCGTCCATAGTGTCAACAGATTCATCAGTAGATTTAAATCTAATGATGAATTTGTTGACATTTTAAAATGTAACAAGCCCTCGGGCATTTTGGCCTCTCTGGACGCTGAGAGTCTCTTTTTCCATGTCCCCTTAATTAGAGCTATTGACATTATCTTAAATTACACCTACCGCCATCCAGTGTTCTCTCCTCCCAAACATTCTTAGCCTATCTTGAAAGACATGCTCCTGGCTTGTACATCAGAAGCCCCTTTTAAATGTCCTTTAGGTAATTTGTATATTCAGACTGACGGGGTTGCCATGGAGTTCCCCCTGGGGGTTTTATTTGCTCAAGCCTTCATGGTCCATGTTGAGGAAGAAGTAATTAGCAACCTTCCCATTAAACCCACTTTGTACCGCAGGTATATAGGCGATATTTTTGTGTGTGTCAATGACCTGCGTTTACTTGAGGAACTTAGATCAAACCTCCAGGTAGTTTCAGGTTAAAAAATTTCTGTTGAGTTAAATGATCACAACAAACTCCCGTTTCCTGATGTTATGGTGGACGCGTCATCTGACGACTTCATCACTTCTGTTTACCGCAAGCCCACCAATGCTGGGAAATGCATGAACGGTGAGAGTGAATGTACGGCTGAGTACAAAGGTGTTATTAAGGCCTACTTGCGACGGGCGATTAAGGTTTGCTCGTCCTGGCATTCACTCCACTCAGAACTACAATACCTACGCCAGCTGTTAGTGAATAACGGTTATTTCAACACAGACTGTGACAACATCACTAATAAAATGCTTGACAGCAGTTTGTATAACCATACCCCTCGCCATAATAATATAATTAAAGTTTTTTTTAAGAATATCTTCAGCAGTGCTTACCGGGAGGATGAGAAATGCATTAAAGACATTGTTTTTTGAAATTGTAAACCGGTGGATGAAAATGATGTCTTGCGCTTGGTGATATATATATATATATATATATATATATATATATATATATACACACACACACACACACACACACACACACACACACACGTATATATATATATATATATATATATATATATATATATATATAAAGCATTAGTTCCCTAGTCCTCAAAAATGATGTTTCTGGCACTTCTGGGATGCTGTCGAAAACTAACATAGTCTATCAGTTCAATTGCACTTCTGGAGACTGTGAGCTCTTTTCTCGTAGATATGTTGGTTATACGACATGCAGCCTTAGCAGACGTTTAACTCTCCACCTCCAACAGGGAACCATTAAAAATAATTTTGAACAGTATCACAAGTGTGTGTTGGATAGAGCAACCGTTGTTCATGACACTGAAGTGCTAGCCCAGTGTAATAACATTAAGGAACTGAAAATGTTAGAGGCTTTGTATATAAGAGAATTGTCTCCTTTGGTCAATGTACAGGCTAATTTGTTGTCTGTTATTTCCTTATTCAATACGTCTACGCGACATGTTGTACATAACCTCCCTGTGCATGCTAGGCACGATACTTCACCTCACCTTACTCCGACTCCAACTCTCCCCCCCCCCTCACCTCTCCCTCCCCTTCCCCTCCCCCGCCTCAAGCTCTGAGAAGGTCCTCCAGGGTTAGGTCATCGGAGGTTTAAAGATCGCGCATGACCTAAGGGTGTAGCATTCTAATTTTTCCAGTGACCATGTAACGTATCTGTAAATTGTGTTGTCTTAACTGTTCTTGTATCTTGAAAACGACTCCTTGCAGTCGAAACGTCGAATAATTAAAATGGAGAACTTTGGAAAGTTCGTTTCCGCTCATCCTCCCAATATTAGTACTTTAGTGAGGAAACTTGAAAATATTAAGAAATTTATAATTGTGAAAATGCTGCGGTGTTCAATTCAGTGTGTATATATGTATATATATATATATATGTATATAAATATATATATATATATTTGTATATATATATATTTACATATATACATTTGTATATATATATATATATTTGTATATGTGTATATATATATATTTGTATATATATACATATACATACGCACACACACACACACACACACACACACACACACACACACACACACACACATATATATATATATATATATACATTGTTGGATGGATCGCCCAAGAAAGGAAAGAATTGTTTAAACATATAAGAAAAAATCATATATAAAAGGTAAAACAATATAACTTTTCAGATAAAAGAGAAATAGTTGTATGATACAAGAATAGTGGTAGACAAAGACTATCTAGAGAAACCGAGAGTGATTCGTCGCAGAAGAAAAGAGGATTAGTGATGATTGGAAAGGGAGATTGGAGTAAAAACAAAATTATATTGAAGACTTCAGATTTCCACAATGGTATTCAGCTTAGAGATATGGGTTGTATACATTCGTAAAACGCGTTAAAAATATTGTACCTGATATATATATATATATATATATATATATATATATATATATATATATATATGTATATATATATATTTATATATATATTACTGAATTTAGGGAGCAGGTTTTCATCGATACATTTTCTATAAAAAATCACTGCATATTCTGCATTGGTGATCTTCTTAAGACTTTCTATTCTCCTGAGTATTTTCTTCTCTGAAGCAGGGAGAGAAAATATAACATCTCCGAATGAGTCCATGTTTGTAAATAAAAACCAACATTTAACGACGTTTCGCCTACACATTAGGCATCTTCTGGTAATTTTATTGAAGACATTTCTTACAAGAATATAAATAGAGAAAAAAGACAAAAAGACATTAAGGAGAGGTCAATGGTAACAGGTGTCATGTTCTATTGGTGACGCGGGATGCTCCGAAGAGTTCTAAAGTATCACACATGTTTTTTTGAATATTGATTAATGGCACATGGTCTCTAATAAAAACAGCCTCTAAACATTTCAGTTTCTTTCTGTTATTACTCTTAAACAAAATTGAGGTGCTTTTATTTAGCTGGTCCCGTGTAATGCTGGTGTTGTGGGAGTTTGTTATATATATTATATATATATATATATATATATATATATATATATATATATATAATATAAATTATATATACATATATAATATACATATATATATGGATATATATGCATAGATATATAAATGTATATATATATATGTATATATATACATATATATATATGTATACATATATATATGTATATATATATATATATATATATATATATATATGTATATATATATATAATGTATATATATATATATATATGTATGTATACATATATATATGTATATATATATATATATATTCAAGTAAATACTTATGTTTACATACACACACGCACATCCATACATCAATGCATACATACATATATGCATACATACATACATGGATACATACATACATACATTCAAATATATAAATACATACATACATACATACATGCGTACACACATACACTCGTACATATATACATACATATATACATACATATATACAGTGTATACAGTGAATGCATATATACATACATATACATTATATACAGTGCATGCTTACATACATACAGTGCATGTATACATACATGCCCACATAAGCACATATATACCTACATACATACATACATACATACATACATACATACATACATACACACATTAAATAATTCCGACAGTTGTCCCCGGACTCGAACCTAGGACTTGCATGGTAGCAGGTCTATGTTTCTACTGATTACGCTACTGAGACTATAAAAATTTTCAACCTCGAGGTTAATCTAACTCCCGCAGGGTTTGAGCCGACTGCTAACTGCCGTCCTAATCTCAATCAAATAATTCCGACAGTTGTCTCTGAACTCGTATTACAACGACGGAAGTCTATCTAGGTTACGTACCAGCTTCACCACTAGCTACAAGTGGGCTTGGTTCTTCGTAAAATTGAGATTAGGACGGCAGTTACCGGTCGACTCAAATCCTGCGGGAGTTAGATTAACCCCGAGGTTGAAGAATTTTATAGTCTCAGTAGCGTAGTCGGTAGAAGCATAGACCTGCTAATCATGCAAGTCCTGGGTTCGAGTCCGGGGACAATTGTCAGAATTATTTGATTGACATCGTCGTTATTGGCGATTCTATTCATACATACATACATATAAATACACACACACACACACACACACACACACACACACACACACACACACACACACACACACACACACACACACACACACACACAAACAAGCACGGCTACAATTACGATAGGGACCCTGTTTTGACTAATTCTAATTGCGAGATAAATAAATAAATATATCAATTAACCAATAAATGAATCAATCAATCCATAAATGAATAAATCAATCAATCAATTAATGAATGAATGAATGAATCAATCAATCAATCATTCATGGAATGAATGTGTGACCATCAACCACTCACTCACTCAATCAATCAATCAGTCAATCAATTATGGAATGAATATGAATGAATCAATCAATCACTTAATCAACCAATCAATCAATCAGTCAGTCAATCAATCTACCAATCAATCAACCAATCAATCAATCAATCAATCAGTCAATCAAAATAAAGTCAGTTAATGAATCAATTAATCATTAATCAATTAATTAATGTATGAATGAATGAATGAGTCAATGAATTATTGAATCAATGAATCAATGAACTGATTGATCAATCAATCAATCAATTAATTAACCATTTAATAATTTGATCAATCAACCAACCAATCAATCAGTCAATCAACCAATCAATAAATGAATCAACAATGAAAAAAAATTTAACGCTAGAAATGACACAAATTATTTTTTTATAAGTATCCCCAGTGTCTTCCTGGAAGCTTGCCCTGGATGACCCACAGGGTTGGAGGCGGCGGGTGAAAGCTCCCGTGCCCTATCACGTCGTCGCGTCCCAGTGATTAATTAACTGATTGATTAATTAGTTGATTATTTGGTTAATTGGTTGGTTGCCTTGGTCAATCCATCATTTGTTGATACATGGTTCTTTGGCCGAAAAGCCCGTAGCGTTGCGATAGCTGGCACTGGTCTCTGGTCTCTTTCGTGTGTTTTGGAAAGAAACACTGATCTGCCACGTTTGTTTTCTTGGGCTGTCTTTGCGTCAGATCTGCTTGTGTGGCATAAAGTAAATATAATGGATAGATATCATGGATATAACATGGAGAGCAAGTGCCGGCTCCTAGTGATCCACCTCAAGTTGAAGTATAGGTTTTGATCTCATTTGGAGATACCCGGACATTTGGCAGATGGACAATTGGTCGACGGACATTTGGCCACCGGACATTTGGCCAAGTGGACTTTTGAAACTAATAACGGACAGATTATCCTTTCCCCCACAAACCCATCTTGTACAGGCTACGTCTTCGATTAAATGAGTGACTGAGTGATTGGTTTATTTATGATAATGATGGAGGAGTAGTAGTTAGGTCTATCTCCTTACAGTCGAGAGTATTTATCTAATTATCTGTCTACATTAGTAGATTAAAAGTAACTACTAATGATTATATCTTTGAACATCAGTGATTGATGGTGACTGATCACGAAATCATATTGATTTTACTTTGGGGAGAATCAACTGCTCATCATATGGAAATAGTAAATTAACTTTATCAATTCAAAAATTGAAATCCCAATGACAAAATTTATAAATTCTAGCCTCAAGAACACATTGGGAGTTTTGCAAAATAGCGGACTTTATCAATTTTATGTCCTCACTGGTCCTGTGCCATTTTTACAGACCAAAACCTTCTCAAGAAATACTTTAACTCAATAAAATACAGTGCTTCACGGACTTTCCCCAGTTATTTTAATCAGTTGGGGGCGACCATAGGATTAAAGTCTTGGTGGAAACTTTATGAATGGAAGTTCCCCAAAGGTCCCTGCCTAATGGAGGTTTTCAATGAAAGCTCCTTCAGGAATCCCACGTGGAGATTCTTTCAAGGCCCATCCATAATAGAGCCTCCTTCAGCGTTGTTGTTGTTATGAATTGTAGTTTACCAAAGTTTCTATCCTTGTGGACAATTTCAAGCTTCTCATGGTCTCTCCTGAGTCCTTCCCTAATGGAGGCTTCTCAAGAGTTGTTGATGCTATGGACTCTAGCTTATCAGCGCTTCTATTCTTCTGAACAATCACACGCCACTGTCATGCTCCTTGTGGGTCCTCCAGAGCTCCTCATGGCCTCTCCAGAGTCCCTCATTGTCCCTCCAGAGTCTCTTATGGTCTCTCCAGAGTCCCTCATGGTCCCTCCAGAAAATTTAATGTTCCCTCTAGAGTCCTTCATGGTCCCTCCAGAGCCCCTCATAGTCCCTCTAGAGTCCATCGTGGTCCCTCCAGAGTCTCTCATGGTCTCTCCATAGTCCCTCATGGTCCCTCCAGAAAATTTCATGTTCCCTCTTGAGTCCTTCATGGCCCCTCCAGAGCCCCTCATAGTCCCTCCAGAGCCCTTCGCGGTCTCTCCAGAGCCATTCGCGGTCCCTCCAGAGTCTCATATGGTGTTTCCAGAGCCCATCATGGTTCCTCCAGAGTCCTCATGGTCCCTCCAGTCACTCATGGTTTCTTCAGAGGCCCTCATGGTCCCTCCCGAGTCCCTCCATAATGAAAGCCCTTCCATATTGCAAAACCCTCACGCAGGAGGGTCAAGTGGAAGGTTTTACTAAAACAAACCGACACGGGGCCACCGCCTTGGTTTCTTGGGTGTGGAGTAAAGGTGACAGAGAGATGCGGCCTGGCCCCCAACGAAGGACGATACCTGAGGTGCAGTGGCGTTGCGGCTCAACCGAGTGTCAAAGCAACAATTTCTGTTTACCGTTGTAGTAGAAATAACTTACATCCTCGCCCGCCCTTCAGAATGCAATATTTGCATGATTTATATAGACGTGGTAATGATTTATCTTAAGAGGCAGTGAATTGTAGTGCAGTTCGAAGTTTTAAAATTTATTGAGCTAAACATCTAAGTAATGTGCTCTAGTGCCTGCCATTTATTTAATTTTATTTATTTATTCATTATTATTTAGCCATTTATTTTAATCATCTACTTATTTTTATCATTTATTAATTAATAGAATATTATCATTTATCTGTTTATTATCTATCATCAATTTGTTATATTTATTCGTTTATTTATTTATTTTATTTTATTTTTGTTCTTATTTTTTCCACATCCGACTTAGTTATGGACCAAAAAGTCTCCTGTCGGGATGCTCTTCCTTTGCAATCCTTTGATTCATTCTGTTGTTCATGTAAAAGTCAAAGTAAATTTGAATTGATCTGATGGAGAACTTGGCATCCAAAAAGGGGAACTGCGATATCTGATGTGGGTTTCATTTCAGATCGTGTTCTCTACTCGATAGATGAATGTCTGAATTGACCCCATTCTCTGTTTTTAATGATTCGGTAGATAACTCTGTTTATCTATATCAAGTCCTCCTCCCCAAGAAACTTGTCTCAATTTTTGCTTTCCTGTATGCCGTTGGCGTCAACAGAAGCGTGGGTTCGAATCCTGCACTTCTCTCCGATTCCCAGTAGTGAATCTTATTTGCCCCAGCAGTCCAAGTACATTGGGTAAAGGTGACGTGTTTACGCACCACTTGGCGTAGACTCCTCACCTTATTTTATATATTTTATTCTTTATTCGTCAGATGTTATTCAGAAGGAGAGTGTGAATCACGTGATAAGAAATGTTTTGATTCGTATAAATATTTTTGTGTGTGGTGAGAAGTGTATGTGGAATATTGAATACTTGTGGTTTTGAACATAAGAATAAAGGAGACTGCAAGAGACCTAGTGTAGGCCTTATGGTCTCTTGCAGTCTCCTTTATTCTTATGTTCTTATGTTCTTATGTTGAATTGAATCTAAAGTCGGTGCAATTAGCTTCACTAATTACACCGCACGTTACCCCAATGGATACAGCGTCGAACTCGGGAACAGGTGGTCGTTAGTTCGATTCCCGGGACCCGCTGTGGACTTGCTGCGTTGGTTTCCGACAGCCCTGGTCAGACGGGGAGGCAACCCAACGTCGCCCTTAAAATCCCAGCGGCTTACCGCAACTGACAGGGCTTGACCCTACCAGAGGTTTCTCACTTCCCACGGGGTGGGAGTATGATGGTAAGTTCGAGTCCTTTATACTGATAAGATGGCTGCACTCATGTTGCATTGCGACACAGGAGCGCTATCTACTACAGATTTGTTTTGTAATAAAAATCAAATTAATTTGTTTAAAGGTATGTACTTAGCAAGGCTTACCATACCCTGCTTTAACTGAGCACCTTTATACCCAAGAGATATGGAAAAATATGGGTGAATTTAGTATACGAAAAATCAAGATAAATATAGAACTTACTTCTGTTTTAAAGGGATAGGTTCAGGTATGGTACTGTTTTAATCTCATGGATTCTTTTAACTGATACATAGACAAAGGTCTTGATCCCCCTTATAAAGGGATGATCTAGTCAAAGGAATTTTGTTGGCCTATTTTTTTTTTTTTTTTGGGGGGGGAGAGGAGGAAGAGGACATTAGTTCTCTTTTACGACATACAAAGGAACACAGTGGCGATGTTCTTGTTCATCATCAAAAGTTGTGTTTAGAGAAGGGGGTTTAAGAGAGGTTGAGACTAGCCTCCTATCATAAAAAAAGAAAAAATGCGTGAGTCTGATCCATAGGGGTTTCATCGAATTTTCTAAGATAATGACTGCATATGACATTGTTCAGAAGCAGGTAATTGTGTCAGTTTTGGGTATTTAGGCATCGAAATTATCCTTTTTAATTAATGTAAAAATAACTTATATGTTTTTGAAACAATAAGAACTTTCAACTTGTTAGTCCCTTTAGAGCAAATGCACTATCGCCTACACGATATGGGAAATTATAAAATACATTATGAATGTTTTCATGCTGCGTCACATTTTTTGGTGCAAGGCCCTGTTCACACCAATAGTTTGAACAGCGCGGAAGCCGCGGCGGTACCACATAGTCAAGGACAATCTGCGCGGTTGTGTGTGAATGACTCCATTGACTTACATTGTAATTGAACCAGCGCGGTTGAAACTATTACTGTGAAAAGGGCCTTAGAGTCAAAATCTTAGCGAAATTTCGGGGACAAGATCAATCGTTGTGACAAGCAACATTGGCTCTTATTTCTTCACAGCATAAGGTTGATAATAATTTGTGTACTATTACCTCCATAGGGTGTGAGAATGTATGAAGAAATTGTAATAACTTATAATAAACAAACACGAGAATAAAGTAAATAGATAAATAAATAATTATATATCTAAATAGATAAATATATTACATACATACATACATATACCAAGGCTTTTTCCCCCTTACTAGGGAGGTAGCCAAAAAGGAAATGGCATAAAATCATTCCCACCCATTCCATCCCTGAAAACACTCCACACCCCTCCACCCTCCCTCCCATCTTAGCACCTCCTAGATGACGGGTCATCCCTGCACCCTGTCCACTGCCCTGGGTCAGAAGGAGTGTCGTAAGACACAGCACATCCACAGCAAGGCCGCTTCATTAAAATCGGCGACCCCCCTCTCTCCGTCCCCACATATAAAGGAGAGGACGGGGAGAAATCCCTTCGGGCTGCGTCAAAATTCTGCTCACACACACTACCTCACCCCCCATCCCCCCGTCCATTCCACCTCATGCATCACAACATCTTCCACATACAACCATTCTCCATTCACCCCTGTCTTCTGTCCTCTCCCGTCCTTCCTCAACAGACATTCCCCTCTTCCCCAAAGCCCCCTTCACCCCATCCATCCATCTCATCCTAGGACGTCCCCTCATGTTCACTCCCTCCGCATCTGCCTTCCATACCTCCTTTACTAGTCTTTCTTCACTCATTCTTTCCATGTGTCCAAACCATCCCAATACTCTTTCATCAACCCTATCTCCCAACTCCCTTTCCAACCCTGTTCTCCTCCTCACCTCCTCATTTCTCACTCTATCTAGCCTAGTAACCCCCATCATACTTCTCAGACACTTCATCTCAAACACATTCAAGCTCCTTCTCTCTTCCTCTCTTATGTTCCATGTTTCTGCTCCATACAGTGCTGTTGGCACAATCACTCCTTCATACAGTCTCCTTTTAGTATCCATTCCCAAATGTCTATTCCTCATTACACTTTTTAATCCACCAAGGCATTTACTCGCTTCTCTCAATCTACATTCTACCTCCACCTTTACTCTACCTTTTCCTGCCACATTTGCACCCAAGATAAATATATTAGTAAAATAAAATAAAACCTAGAATATTTAAATAAATAGGTATATAAATAGGTAAATAGATTAATGAATAGACAATGAAAATTAATGAAAATGTATAAAAATCAATAAGTAGATAATAATGATAGCAATCATAACAACAGAAACAACAATGACAGCAACAGCAGCAACAACACCATTATCTATAATAACAATAACAATAATGATAATGATAATAATAACTTACAACAACAACAACAACAACAACAACAATAATGATAATGATTAAATTAATAATAATAATAATGGTAATAATGATAATAATAATGATAATAATAATGATGATGATGATGATGTAGATAGGAGGTAAAGGGAACACGGGCTGAGGGAAATACTTTCATTCCTGACAAGTTTCGCCTGAATAAAAATATTTTCCTCAGCCCGTGTTCCCTTTACCTCCTATCCACATTTGTCACAATGTATACTCAATGATAATAATAATAATAATAGTAATAGTAATAACAATAGTAATAACAATAGTAATAACAATAGTAATAACAACAATAGTAATAATAATAATAATAATAATAATAATAATAATAATAATAATAATAATAATAATAATAATAATAATAATGGTGATAATGATGATAGCCATAAGAACAGAAATAATAATGATAATGATAATAACAAGCCGCGGGCTTTGCCCTTCCCGGCTTCGCCGGGGGCTTGGCTGCGCTCTAATCCTACGATAGGGATCCCGTGCTGGGGATCCCGTGTTGGGGTTCCGCCCCGAGGCCGAGGTCGAACCCAAGGGACATTTCTCCTGGTCAGTTAAAGGGAACATGGCAACCACTGAAGACTTGCCGCCACTGAGGACTTGCGACCACTGAGGACTTGCGACCACTGAGGAGTTGCGACCTTTGAGGACTTGCCGCCACTGAGGACTTGCGACCACTGAGGACTTGCGACCACTGAGGAGTTGCGACCTTTGAGGACTTCTTACCTTGGAGGACTTCTTACCTTGGAGGACTTCTTACCTTGGAGGACTTCTTACCTTGAGGACTAATTACCTTTGAGGACTTGTTACCTTGGAGGACTAATTACCTTGGAGGACTTGTTACCTTGGAGGACTTATTACCTTGGAGGATTTATTACCTTGGAGGATTTACAACCTCGTAGGACTTGCAGCTTCAGAGGACTTGCACCCTCGGAGAACTTGCACCCTCGGAGAACTTACAGCCTCGAAAGGCTTACTGCCTCGGAGAACTTACGACCTCGAAGGACAATCAGACCCCCCTCTCCAAGACATGTAACATTTTTAAAATGTGTCACCTTTGAAATGGTTTAATTTTTATTATTAATAGATGATGATGATGATGACGATGTCGACGACGACGACGACGACGACGACGACGACGACGACGACGACGACGACGACGACAACAACAACAACAACAACAACCCTAGTGATAGTAATAATAATGTAATAATAGAAATATTGATAGTGATACTAATAATAATAACAGTAGTAATAACAAAAATAATAATAGATAATGATAAAAGTATCTGTCGAAGATATAGAATAAGAATCGCTTTACTCACCACGGTTCAGAGTCTCCTGCCGTAATAGCTTTTGTAGTTTTGTATCGTGTTGGTATCTGAATAAGGTGTTCTAAGGGTTGTTTGTAATTGGCAGTTGCCGACAAGTATATGAAAAGAAACATGTGAGGACGGAGTATTCATTAACACGACGTTTTCACTTGTTTGTTTTTTATCAAGTGCATAGTCTTGGTAAACATATCTCCGAGAATAAATAGAAAGATCAAAGGTACCTGGACGAGGTCATTGGAGCATAGGGAAGGTTAAGGAGGAAGGTAGTAATTGTCCGCGTGTAGAAGGACATTTGTCCACCTCCGATGGATAAATGCGAAAGAGAAAGAAACAAGACTAGGGGAAACAGCAGGAGGCGACCTGGAAACCCGGGTCCAAGAACATGGGTATGATGTCCGCCATGATGTCACCACCTAAGCTGGTGCTAAAGCGTTATCACACTGAGCAGTTTTTCCTCCGGTTTTTGGAACAAATTTGCAGACCGTAGCTTTCGGGAAGGAATCTTGTATGCTGGAGGAAAACAAAAATTCCTTCAGCATATCAAACGACATTATATGTATTTTTGTTGAGAAAACAAAATACTTTGCCATGGTGAGTTTACGGCAGAAAATGTTCTGGATGTGGGTGGTGCCGCCGATTAACCAGAGGTTGAAGGAAAAATAGCCCAGTGTGATAACCACCTGAGAGACTGGGAAAAGGTAGAGCTACTGAAACTCGAACTCGATAAGATCCGGAGGTAATATTTGGAAGCAGCCATCATCAGAGTCCAGTACGATTACATAATAGAAGAATTTTTTTTACAGATTCACTCCACCTGATTCCTTTACTTCTAATTGCAAACAAAATATTGGAAAGCTATCTCTAGCTGCCCTCCACACCTATTTCTTCCCATGACATTTGTCCATCACGAGAAGACAAATGTCCCCTCATCTTGTTTCTTCCTCTTTCATAATTGTACATCAGCGGTGAACAAATGTCTTCCTACACCAAGACGATTGCTCCCTCTTCTCCTTAACCTTCCCAAAGCCCCAATGACATTCCCCCCGTTTCCTCGGATCATCCTGTTTATTCTCAGATATATGTACCACGACTATATACTCAATATGCTCTAATAGGTGAAACGTCGTACTAATAAAAGCTTCTTCACATGGTACTGTGTGTTAAAGAGAAAGAGAGACAGAAAAAAAGAGTCGAAATAGAAAAGAGGAAAGTGAGATAGATTTTTCTTCGCCAAATTTTTAATAAAATCACTCGGCGCCTTTCAGAAAAATGACAAATGAACAGAAATCGAGATAAAAAATTCAATGTGTTGATTATCAACTACGTAAAAAATGATAATTGTAGGGTGCATAAAATTTCATGAGCATTATAAAAAAGGACGCCAGAACCAACTGATACATTGAGGTCTAAACCGATATCAACACAAGAAAATAATAGGTTACATAATTAATCCCATAGTACAACGAAACTGTTTCAAAACAACTTGCGCAAATTGAGTTTGCACTTAAGTTTGGAGTTAGCCATTCTTTGACATTCCTAGTATCCTATGATGTACTTGTACTGGGTTAGAACAATATATATATATATATATATATATATATATATATATATATATATATATATATATATATATATATATGGCTGCATATACATATCACTATAACCATTATATCACCATGTACTTTGCACTGGATCTAATACACGAAAGCGCCTTGCTTCGTTTAGTTTCCCAGTGGTCCCTCTTGCATGTATATATTTATTCTTCTGTTTATTTATTAATTTATCTATTTGTTTGTTTAGTTGGTTGCTTATTTGTTGTTTGTTTACATATAAGTATTTGTATTGAAAGGATTAATCAATATAGGGGTTAATTCAAGAGTACAGAAAGTATTTAGATAATCGATCTAACCCCTCAAAAGATAAACTTCAATTATGATAATGAGTATAAGGGATGAGTCAGTACAAGAGAGTATTAAGGTTTTCATTACAAACTACTTCTGTATACCAAAGGTATCTTTCTCCTTATAAGGGAAGCATCCCTTGTTTAGGCCATTTCATTCAGACGAAAGATGGCAGTGCATGGATGGATTAAAGTTTTTACTAAAATCTATCTGTATAACAAAGCTTTCTTCCTCTTTGTTATGTTCAAATACCTGGTAATGTCATCCAGATGAGGGATGTTTTGGGGCTTAAAATGGTTTTGAGTGATCGAGGCTTTGCCTGGCTACAAAGAATTTGTTTGGTATTAGACAAAAAATAAAGAAGAGAGCAACTCTCAAGGAGGTGAGATACAGTTATGAGAATAATTGTTTTCAGCAAGACTCCACAATAGATAAACATAATAAATTTCGCAATACAAGATGCTAAATACAACATGTGCAATACAAGATAGAAAATACAACATGCGCAGCACAAGATGCGCAACACACGATGTCAAATATAAGATAGTCAACTCAAAATACGCTACACAAGACGGGCAGCACAATCTGTGCAACAAAACATGCGAAATATATGTTCAACACAAGATTCGCAGCATGAGATGTGCAATACAGGATGCGCAATACAAGATACTTAATTCAAAATACACAACATAAGGTACGTAACACTTGATGCGCAACACAAGATGCGCAACACAAGATGCACAACATAAGACGTGCAACTCAAAATACGCAACACAATATACGCAACATAAGACGCGCAACATAAGACGCGCAACACAATATACACAACAAAGACGTGCAACTCAAAATATGCAACATAA
>NC_134781.1:10988881-10998881 GCF_046742065.1 Oratosquilla oratoria | reverse complement strand
AACAATCAATCATTCAATCAATCAACAGATAAATAAGCAAACATAGATAAGGACTATGACGACGAGGACAACGACGAGGATGACGATGACCGTGACAAAGATAACGCTGAGGGGACAAAGATAACGACGACGAAGAAAACGATTGTCACGAGAAGGAGGAGGAGGAGGAGGAGGAGGAGGAGGAGGGGAGGGGGCAGGTGCAAAGGAGGAGGAATTGATAAAGGAAGACGCGGGAAAAGGTTTAGAAGAGAGAGGATGAGAGAGATGATGGAAACTGAGAATTGCTACAGGAAGTGGAAGGATTAACAAGAGAAGAGAAGGAATAAGAGAAGGAAGAGAAAGAAAAGGCGTAAAAGAAAGAGAGAGGAAGGAGGAGGAGGAGGAGGAAGAAAAGGAGGAGGAAAGGACAGGGGAGGGGAAGAGATGGATATCGAGGAATACGAAGAATAGGAGATGGAGGAGAAAAGAGAAGAAAATCAAAATGGATAGGAATAGAAGGGAGGAAACGGATAGAGAGGTGAAGGACGAAGAGGAAAAGAGAAGAGAAGGAACAGAATGAGTAAAGAGAAAGAAGAGGAATGGGAAGGAGAAGAGGAGAAGGATGATAAAGCGAAGTGGAGGAGGAAGATGAAAAAGAGGAATGGGAGGGAGAAGAGGAGAAGGATGATAAAGCGGAAGTGGAAGAGGAAGAGGAGGAAGAATAAGAGAGAGGTGAAGAGGAGGAGGAAGATGAGGGGGAGGAGAGGAGGATAAAATTAAAAACAAGGTTATAGGAAGACAAGTTTAAAAAGAAAGAGAATAAAAAAGAGATGTAGGAGAACGAGAATGAGGAGTGTAGAGGAAAGAGGACAAAGAGAAGGAGGAAAAGGACAGGGAGATGGAGGAAGAGCAAAGGAAGAAGAAGAAAAGTAGAAGAAAGAGTACAAAGATTAGGAGGATGAGGAGAAGGAAGAAGAAGAAAGAGAAGGAGGAGGGTGGGTGGAGGAAGAAGAGTAGGAGGAAGAGGGGGAGTATGAGGAGAAAGAGTAGGAGGAGGGAGGAGAGGAGTAGGAAGAGAAGGAGGAGGAAGAAAGGCAGGAGGAAGAGAAGGAGGGAAGGACAAGATGAAAGAGAAAGAAGAGGAGGAAATGAGGGAAAAGAATGAGGAGGGGGAAGAGTAGGAGGAGGAGGAAGGGGAGGTGGAGGAGAAAAAAGAGAAAGAGGAGGAGGAGGAAGAGTAGGAGGAGGAGAAAAGGAGGAAGAGAAAGAGGAGGAAAAGTAGGAGGAGGAAAAGGAGGAGAAAAGGAGGAAGAATAGGAGGAGTAAAAAGAGGAGGAAAAGTAGGAGGAGGAGGAGGAGGAGAAAAGGAGGAACAACATGAGGAGGAAAAAGATGAGGAAAAGTAGGAGGAGGAAGAGGAGGAGGAGAAAGAGGAGGAGGAGGAGTAGGAGGAGGAGGAGGAGGAGGAGGAGGAGGCGGTGGTCGGGGGAGAGAGGATATGAGAAGCGAGCCGTGCGCTGGCCGGGCAGTTGTAACGTTGAGCGAGACCAGAACGGAGCGAAGGCCGCGACGGACAGATATCCAGCCGGCTCGCATCCATGCGAGAGAGCACGCAGGCCAGAAAGAAAGAGTGAGTGAGAGAGAGAGAAAGAGAGCGTGGGAGGGAGAGAGAGTGTGTGTCAGGACATCTTAACTGATAGAGAGAGTCAGTCTAAGAGTGACTATGCATTTGGTTAAGCCGAATAGTGTCGGATCGCACGTGGACAGAGCCTGACGCTATCCGCCGAGTGGTATGACTGAGTCAAGCAGATAAAGTCTATTATAATAAACATATTCAATTACTTGACCGACCCTACTGGCTTGGACCACCTAAATATCTATAATTAATACAAGAAATATTTCTAGATAATGCACAAGAAACGCGGTTTTTCATAGATACATCAAACCAAGTTAATCCACTAATTAAGTGTGACATCATCTTGAATTAGCTAGTGCGTTAATGGACATCCTCGATCAATTCATCCAATCAACCGAGACAGTCAACTCATCCATCGGCCCTCGCTGAGTTGAATACATCAATTCCATGTCCTGCATGCTGTAACTAATTACTGCTGCTCGCGTCATTTAATATTTGGGTGCATGATTCACGTATTACAAACTACGTAGAAGGATGGTGTTGTTGTCTGTGAAGTGATTTTTTTTTTCTTTTTCTTTTAATTGCAAGGGTGAATGTATGTCGGATAGTGAGTACCGACGAGTCGAAATGTCGGTGACGACGGAGGCGCGATCGGTAAGCAGCCGAATTCTTTTCCTTAGTATTGAAGTCTCCGGCTAGACTGAAGGATTCCCTTTTTTTAATACATTTTCCACGGGAAGCGAGAAGAAAGAGAAATTAAGATAAGGAGAGGGGGACTTCTCGTCTGATGAAGGAGTGACACCGTGTCTTGCCGCTGGTCACTTGAGCGCTGCCGGGCTTTTAGGAGAAACACTTGGACACTTTGCCTCCTTTATGGAAATTTGTTTACACCAAGAAAATATATATATATATATACAAAGAAAATGACTTGTCAAGGCAATACTTCGCTGGCTCTGAACATTTTCTGTACGCATTCTAGATAAAAGGACTTGCTGAAACGCAGACTCCCCGACATTCTCTCCTTCTGATTTCGCGGAACGGTTGAGCGCATTTGGACCGTTCTTCGCGTCCTTCACGGCCCCACCAGAAGAGCACCTCTGTCGGAGAACTCCTTCGAGCGGGAGAATCCCGGTCTTGGCCGGTCACCAGGGGAGACGACGGTGGTGGACGGGCCGGTACCGGCGGGCGAAGAACCGATAACGTGTCTATGTATATATCTGGAGGCCAAAACAAACCCACTGAACGAGCCGCCGCGAAGTAAAGGACTTCGACACCGCGGCGAAGTACCGATATCGTGTGTTTATGAATATCTGGAGGCCAAAACAAACCTACTGAACAAACTGCCGACAAGTAAAGGACCTTGGAAAAACGGGTTAAGAAGAAACTCCTTTGTCGGGTCCCGGAAAAATAATTTTTTTTTTTTTTTTTTTTTTTGAGGATCTGATTGAGACATCGTTCTGAAGGCGCACCCTGAAAGAGGGACGGGAGAACTCGTTCCTGAAGAAGCTGAACGTTTTGGTAAGAATTATATAAGACCTTATCCTGAGGTCACACTTGAGAGTCTGGCCCACGCCGCTCGAACTCAAGGATGGCAACCTCGCCCTTATATGCGCTGACTCAAGTATTTGCAGAATTATGCGCAAGACTGGCGGCTGTAGTGATGACAAAATTATCAGTGATAGATACTTTTTTCACCAAACATGGTAATACATACTCTTGCTCTAAGATGGAGCTGTATAGTAACATTAACAAGTCGGACTTGAATATCCATAATCAATGCTGCAAAGTGAGCCAGTCAAGCTGTCGGCACTGTTGCAGGAGCATTGTGAAACAAAATGAGAAAGTTTGTAACCTCGGTAAAGGTGACTGTAGTATTGCACACAAGCACAGAAACTTGAACTCCTTATCTCTGGAGAACGACATATCTCCTCCGGGAGATAAAACCAGTAGGAACCTCAATGCGATAGGGAGGAACTCTACCTTTGTCAGACCAACGGACTTCGGCCAGAGCACCTCCATGCAGGTTCCGTGCCGACTTCCGTGGAATCGCGTGCTGGGAAGCCGCCGGATTTTGCCCAGGACGCGGGCTCGTACCATCGTCTTCTTCCTCATGGTGGTTTATCATCTCATTCCACTCTCGGGAGCTTCAAAAGGTAAGATTGTTGACTTGTCTGTTTCATCTTGGGCTCCTTTTTCCTCCTCTCCCTACTCTTTTCCCCTCTCCTCTCCCCTCCAAGTCAGTTGGAGGAAAGTGAATCTTATTTACTTTTAATCTGCATCCGGGAAGAAAACGCTTAGCCAACCGGTATTGGTTGGGTCGCTTACGGGATCACCCCCCACACCCCCACACCCCCACACCCAACCACCCACCAGAAGGACAAGGGTGACCTATTCCATCCACTGGCATCCACCTGTATTCATCATCTACTACTTCATTTTTTCTTTCATTTTATTCAATTTTTTTCAATCCCGACCTAACAAAAATCATAGTTTTTTATGTAATCGGCTTAAGACTCTTGAGGTTACTCGTTCTTATAGCCTCAATTTAGAGGCAAAGAAAAAATAAAATAAAATAAATACGTTGATTAAAGAGGTAGTATATATATATATATATATATATGTTTATATATATATGTATATATACATATATATATACATATACATATATATACATATATATATGTATATATATGTATATACATATATATATATATATATATATATATATGTTTGTGTGTGTATGTATGCGTATGTGTACATATATAAATATTTGCATATAAGTATATGACTTCATGTATATACAACCGTATGTAGGTATATGTATATATCCAATACGTGAACATAGATTTTCAATAAGTTCAATAGGGACAAGAAACGTATGTTGTACACACAAAGAAACGTTTGATTAAACGAAGGAAGCCTGCAAGAATTTTGTCTAATTTTTTTCAGAAGAAGAAGAAAAAAGATACCGGTTTATATATTACAAGAGGTCAGTGTACATTGCTAAGAAAAAAAAATGGAGGTTTGGGCTGAGGAGTTAATTCAAATGAGGTATTCAAGGATGGCTGTCCTTGTAAAGTGTTTACTTAACAGTCTTAGGATCCTCTCATACTCGTTTTTACTTCTTATTTTGACCCTGTCTTTGCTGCTCTATAATTCGTCTTTCTTTCCTATTTCTCTGTGCTACCTTTTATTTCTTTCGCCGTAAATTTCTAATAAAAACACGGTATGCCCAAGCGAGTCTTTCTGTTTTTACTGTAATCTACACAACTCATTTCTTTTTCTGTCGACAACACCTATTTTATGTTTATTTCTTCTACTTATAATTATCTATCTTGTGTGTTGCCTCAGCGTATCCTCTTTGAGTGCCTTTATACTTACAACCCTCTTCTTCATCAGCAAGTTCTCCGCATCATGTGGGTTCTACCATTCTTTATTATTCTCTTCATCCTCTTTTTTTTCTTGTATGTCGTTTGAATTCGTCTCATTTCTTGTATCTATTTCTCTCTCTCTGTCTCTCTCTCTCTCTCTCTCTCTCTCTCTCTCTCTCTCTCTCTCTCTCTCTCTCTCCCTCTCTCTCTTTTTTTCTCTCTCTCATTTTCTTCGCGATGGTTCTTAGTCTTTTCTTTTTTCTTATATTTCAATCTATTAAGCTTCATTTTATTTTTGTTCTTTCGTATCTACGTTATATATACATCCTTATGTCTTCCGTCTCTCATTTCTTCTCTTTCTTTAACAATCTTCTTTGACTCATTTTATTCTCTGCGGTATTTCTCATTTATCTTATTTATTAGTCGTTTCTCTCTTCCATTCTCCCATACCTTCTTCCATTCTCCAGGACAATTAGTCTGATTATTTTGCATATTGTGTCTCTTTCATTTATTGTATGATTCTTCTTCCAGTTCTTTCCGTAACATTCGTTATTTGACTTCTGATACGTTTTTGCATTTGCCCCATACCCTCTCTCCTGCTTCTCTATTGTGGATTTGTTTATACTAATTATCACTTATCTTGTTTATTTTTTCCAGATTTCCATTCTATATTCCATCATAACCACTCTACCTTTCTATTGTGTATTTGCGTATATTGTTTATAATTAAATTGTCCTATTTATCTGTCAATATTAATTTTCTTAAATTTCTTATACCAATTGTATTGCTTTTCTATTGCGCATCTGTGTATGAAATTTATAATTTATCTTATTAATTTTCCTTACTCCCTCATAGCCACTCTGCTTTTTTTTTTATTGTGCTTTTAAGTATATTATTTATAATTTGTTTTATTCATTTATCAGTATTCATTTTCCTCACTTTCTTATAACCCTTGTTATGATTTTCTTTTGTGAATCCGTTTATAAGATCTATAATTCATGTTATTAGTTTTTCCTTATTGGTTTTCCTCATTTTCTCATGCTGCATATTCTTTTTCTTGTGTGTATCTCCTTATGTTTTGTGCTGAGTACTGTCCTATTCTTTGGCGTTCTTTGCCCCCTTCTTTGTGGTTTGTTAACTTATTATATTCCTTTAGTTTCCACATGTTTCCGGAGTAGGGTCAACTAATGTTAGCCATAATAAAAACTCACTTGATCAGATGTTGGTTCGAATTAGTTCAAGTCTAAGCATTATTCCTTGACTCATTACTCTCAGAAATCCCTCATACCTGAAGGAAATTACATGGCGTCAACCATTATAAAAAAGATTTCAAAGGAAATTAACTTCTCCGTTGAATAGATGAATGGTTAGATATTCTAATTTTGTTTCCCTTTTTAAAAACCTCATTTGCCTCTTGCCTCTTTTTTTTTATTATTCGTCTTGAACTATTTCGTCTCTCTATATGCTCCTTCACCTCCTCTTCTGTCCCTTTTCTTCTCTTCCTTTCCCTCTATTCCTCTACTTTGTTTCTTCTTCTTCTCTTCCCCTCAATTCGTCTCCCTTCTTCTACTACTCTTCTCTTCCTCTTCTTCCCCTCCAGCTGTGCAG
This sequence comes from Oratosquilla oratoria, assembly GCF_046742065.1. Lineage (NCBI taxonomy): Eukaryota > Metazoa > Arthropoda > Malacostraca > Stomatopoda > Squillidae > Oratosquilla > Oratosquilla oratoria. The sequence continues at coordinate 10,992,287 of NC_134781.1, read as the reverse complement.
AAACGGAAAAATTCAGATTTGTTTTAGATGAATGAAAATCAAGGATTGGATCCGCAATTTAAACCATTGCTTCATATCCAAAACACGGGAAGTTTTGAACCAAATTTAATTCGACTACCCAGGAGTATAATCCAATAAATGGAGCATTCGGGAGAAGGAAGAATGAGTAGATATACCACATGCAATGGGAGAAAACCTGGAATATATATAACATTTTAAGGAACTATTTTGTGAAATGGGTTGGGAAGGATATGTGGTGATTTAGGTCACATGCATTTGAAGACAACCTGAAGTATGTATTTTAGAAAATTATTTTCTGATATGGATTGGGAAATATGTGCGCTAGTTTGTGTTATATTTTCCTATACACAACATATGGTACGAAACTATGCCGAGGGGCACTGTGTTTTCGCCCGGAGGAATTTATCACTATAGCCAGTAGTATAATACATAAGACGAAAAACAAATATAAGTTATGTTAAAAAGTATGCGAAACTAGTCAGGAATAAAATCAGACTAGGACTCTTGTGCTTCCTAATCCTACTTATGTCAACATGTCAGAATGTATCAGCAATACCCACACACACACACACACACACACACACACACACACACACACACACATATATATATATATATATATATATTTATATATACATATATACGTATATATATATATATGTATCTATATAAATATACATATATAAATATGTATATATGTATGTATATATATAGAATATATGTGTGTGTGTGTGTGTATGTATATATATATATATATATATATATATACACACATATTTATATGTATATATATATATATACATATATATATATGTATATATATATATATATATATATATATATATATATATATATATATATATATATATATGACGAGATAAACACCATATGAGGACGGAGCCTTTATTTGTGTGACGTTTCGCTTATTACAGCTTTTTCAAGTACTTGAAAAAGCTGTAATAAGCGAAACGTCGTACAAATAAAGGCTCCGTCCTCATATGGTGTATATCTCGTCAATCTTGTCGGCAAACTGCCACTTTTAAGGATATATATATGTATATATACATATATATATATATATATATATATATATATATATATGTATGTATGTATAAATATATATAGATATGATGATAAGAAACACCGGTACCTTGTGGTCTATTACGCATGAGTAACCACTGGGAGAGGGAAACTAAAACAAACACTATAGATGTGATATACGAAAGAGCTTAGCTTCGTTTAGTTTCTTTTTATCAGTGGTCACTTGCATATATATATATATATATATATATATATATATATATATATATATATATATATATATAATATATGTATATATGTTTGTATGTGTGTGTTTGTGTGTATAAAGATATATATGTATATATATATATATACTGTATATATGTATATATGTATATATATATATATATAGTGTACATATACATATTTATATATGTGTACATATAATTAAATATACATATATATATATATATATATATATATATATATATACAGTTTGTGTGTGTGTGTTTGTGTGTGTGTGTGTGTGTGTGTGTGTGTGTGTGCGCGTGTGTGTGTGTGTGCTTGTGTACTTGTGTGTGCTTGTATAAAGTGATATATGTATATATATATATATATATATATATATATATATATGAATATATACTGTACATATACATATTTTTATTATGTGTACATAAAATATATACATATATATAAATACATATTTATATATAACTATATATATATATATATATATATGTATATCTATAAATGTATATATATATATGTATATACATATAAATATATATATATATATATATCTATACTTGTGTATATGCATTACTGATGAAAAATATAATACCACATTAGTCGAAAACGTAAAAACCACAGTTGGAGCAAAAAAAAAAAAAAAAAAAGACTGGAGTCGGGTGATCTATATATTTCGACTGGAAACTGTAATCTTCTTCAGTAGATACTAAAGAGTATTGCAGTATGCAATCGAAATATATATAGATTCCTCGTCTCCAATTTTGTTTTGGCTAAAACTGTGGATTATAGGTATATATATATATATATATATATATATATATATATATATATATTATAATATATATATATTATATTAATATATATATAATATATATAATATAAATATATATTATATATATATATATATATGTATATATATATATATATATATATATATTATATATATATATATATATATATATATATATCAAAAAGGATTACAAAGGCGGAGCATGCCGACAGGAGACCTTTTGGTTCATATCCAGGTGGGATGCGAAAAAGAAAATCATAATAATAGTAAAAGAATAGATAAAAACTATAATAATGTAAATAATAAGTAAAATGCATGAATAAATGCATAGGTATAGTTAAATAATAAACATACAAGTAAATAGTAAATAATAATAAATTGACATATAACTAATGATAAATGAGAATCAAATAGACAAATGATAAAAAAATAATAATATGAAATAAATGATAATCATTACAGCATCTTTCTTAGGTGTTTATGTAAAAAATTCTCAAATCTTCGAAATGAACTACATTGCACTGTCTCTGCAGTAAGTTTATTCCAATCATTAACTACACGGTTGGCGAAGTTGTTTCTACCCACTTCTAAATTGAATCTATTTCCGGACAGTCTGAGATCATTGTTTCTTTTATTATTGTCATTCAGTGTGAAAATTTTGTCACTTTTGATAATGTCAGTTCCCTTTAGAATTTTAAAGACCTGTATCAAGTCACCTCTGAGTCTACGCTCTTTTCTTTTTTTTTTTTTTAGGAAAAACAGAATCATATGTTTTAGTCGATTTTCGTATGAATTATTTTTGATATTTGGAATCAGTTTTGTGGCTCGCCGTTGTACTTTTTCCAGTCTGTCAATGTCTTTAATGAGATTCGGTGACCATACGGAAACAGCATATTCCAAATATGGACGAACTAACGATTTATATAGCTTGTTAATGAGTGATGGACTTTTGAAGTCGAAAGATAGCGCAATAAGTCCTAGATTCTTATTTGCTTTCTTAGAGGCTGAAATACACTGCTTGGATGATTTGAGATCGTTACTGATAATTACGCTGAGACCTTTTTCATTATTCACTTTTGTTAACGAATTTCCAAATGCATTACCTTGCATTTACTTTGATGAATTTCATTAGGCACTTTTCAGACCATTGCTGTAATTTAGCTAAATCTTCTTGAATATCTAATTGGTTCAAGTGATCATTTGCCACTCCGCACAGTTTTGCATCATCAGCAAATTTGGAAACAGTAGGTTTTAGTCCATGGTCTATATCATTTATATATACTATGAATAGAAGTGGCCCAAGAACGGAACCCTGAGGAACTC
>NC_134781.1:10976381-10981381 GCF_046742065.1 Oratosquilla oratoria | reverse complement strand
TGCAAAGTTGATGAGGTTCTAGTTTGTATTCCCCGAATTAATGAACAGCGAAGACCGTTGGGACCCCCAAGTCTCCTGAACAAAGACGAAACTTGTGGTGTTCGGATGCTGGTGAGGTGATTGAATCCCTAATTACCTGCGTCCCGGTGCCAAGAATGATCGACTACATCTGCGATCATGTGCACAGGTCATCTGCCCATCCCCTACTTGCAATTGACGAATACCACCTCCGAGAACTCTTGAGGATATGCTCGCAGGAGTCCGCCTTTAGATGCCCCCGTGGAAACCTGTATCAGCAGAAGGATGGAGTCTCTATGGGGTCGCCTTTAGGTGTCCTCTTTGCCAACTTCTGCACGGGATCTGTTGAGAAGGAGGTGTTTAGCAGGATCCAGCAGCCGATGGCATATGGTAGATAATTCGAAGTCATCTTCGTGAGAGCCCAGACCAGTGAGGACCGCGAAGGACTACGCCAGCTTCTTCAAGAGATCTCTGGACTTCTGTTCACGACAAAGGAAGCCGAGAATGGTACCCTGCCTTTCCTGGACGTTCTTCTCACGCAAGATGGTGACCGTATGAAGACCGAGATATATATCAAGCCTACCAATCCCGGACTATGCCTGAGCGGCGAGAGTGAATGCCCGCAGCAATACAAGGATTCTACCATTGCTTCCTGCTACAGAAGAGCCCTTACCCATTGTTCTTCCTGGACGTCCACTCAGAAGGAGTTCGACCGAGCAACACAAATGTTAGTCAACGATGAACAATCCAATCTGGATTGCCAACGTGTCCTCCGTACTGTTCTAAACAAATGGTACGGGGAATAACAAGCTGTGGATGAAGAAGAAGGAACCAATCACAGGCTCTTCTATAAAGCTTATATGTCTTCCGCTTACCGCAAAGAAGAGAAGAGTGTGAGAAGTATCATTGATAGGAATGTTCAAGTTACTAACCCTGTAGACCGTGTAAAGCTGGTAGTGTACTACAGGAAGAGCCGCACAAAGGACCTCATCATGAAGAACGATAGTTCACCACGCCCTGGAGATATGGAAAGTACCTGCCTTGTGTACAAAATTTCTTGCCCAAATAGGGATTGTACGCCCTATGATACTTACATAGGGTTGACTCCAGGCGCCTGAGCTATCATCTGACTCAAGGAGGTCCCAAACGTCACTTCCTGGAGAAACATGGCCAGCATCTCACAGGCGATGTCCTTCGGCAGAACAATGTCATTATTTAGAGAGTCCGACAAGAACCGCCTTGCCTACCTTTTAAGCTTTGTATATTGCTCATAGTAGGCCATCTTCGAATTCCCCCCAAGACGCCCCTACTATACTCTCAAGTATTAAGCCTTTCAGGAGAGGCAAGCCCCGAGGCAGGACGGAAAACATCACGCTACAGCCACGGGGTAGCGAGGCCCGAGAGAACGGACAAGCCAGCCAATGAGTGTACGCGGAAAACACTCCCGCCCTCTCAACCATGAGGGGACGAGAAAAGGTTATCCTTCCAGCCAATCACACGCTGTATTTCTGCATCTTTGTACTATATAATCCCATGCATTTGTTCCATCTTTGTCTTTTGATAATGACTCAGGCAGAATCGAAACGTCAAACCAATAATGACCGGAATAGGAAATCTACTCTTTCCTTTACCCCTTGCTATAAAGGATACCTTCAGGAAGTTGGAAACTCTGAAGAAGTTGATCAGCGTTGAATTTGCAATTGCTTTTAACCAAGTCTGCCTAAGAGAAAATTTACTTCCGCAGTATATATATATATATATATATATATACATATATATATTTATATATATATATATATATATATATATATATGTATATGTATATATATATAATATATGCATATATAATATATATATATGTATATATACATATATATATATATATATATATATATATATATATATATATATATATATATGTATATATACAAAGGTATCTACTTAGAGTCGGGGGTCTGGGAAGCCATTCTCGTAGGGCAAGTGTCGAGGTGAATTTTGTCCATTTTAAGTCACCAGTTCTCTTGCTTTTGTTTTTGTAGTTGGCAATGTAAAGGGATTAAATTATTTTCCGTTGTTCCTTGTGTAGACCTTTGACTAGAATGGTGCATCCCTCCGAGTTTGGCAGATGTCCCTCTGTGTCTATGTAGTTAACTAGAGCGTTTGTTTCCCGGTTGTGTCTAATGTCCGTTTTGTGTTCCCTGACTAACAACAGACTCAGGGAACACAAAGCGGACATTAGACACCACGGAAAATCCACTTTTGCTTACCCTTTCCAGCTTTCTTCCTTCTACTTTGACGATTCTTCTTATACCGTGCTACCATATTTTATTTCACATGCTATCAAACCACGTATCCACCATTATTTCTACCTTGTTTCTTCACCACTTCATATTTTCATCATTATCATCATTAACATAATTTTTCTTTATTGCATTACCATTTTTGTTATTATTCTCTACTTTTATTATTATCATTATTATTGTCGTTATTATTACCATTATATCATTATAAATCTAATATTATTAATCATTATTTAAATAGTATTATCATTATGATTATTATTATTATTATTATTATTATTATTATTATTATTATTATCATTATTATTATTATTATTATTATTATTATTATTATTATTATTATCCTTATTATTATCCTTATTATTATTATTATTATTATTATTATTATTATTATTATCATTATTATTATTATTATTATTATTTTTATTATTATTATTATTATTATCATTCTGTCACATGTAACAGTATAACACACACACACACACACACACACACACACACACATATATATATGTATATATATATATATATATAATGTATGTATGTATGTATATCAATCCACTGCTGAAAAATGCCTCCATCATAGCATTCCATGATTCACACGACCGCGCCAACCTCTACCACGTCACTCCTGTAAACTTCACAATCTCGTCTCTCCACCTTCTGTCTGGTTCCCCTCTTCCACGCTTCCTATCTCGCGGCATCCACTCTGTGACTCACTTATTCCATCGCTCATCAGTCGTGCACACTAACTTACCTGCCCAATTCCACTTCCTCTCTTTTACCGCCTCTACAATATCTTTCACTCTAGTCTGCTCTCTCACTCAACTTGCTCTCTTTCGGTCTGTCAGCGTTATTCCCATCATTGTTCTCTCTATTCTCCTTTGTGCAGTCCTTAGTTTTGCTTCCATCACCCTCGTCAGTTTCCAAGTCTCACACCCGTAGATTATTGCTGGCAGAATGCATTGGTTGTAAACTTTAAGTTTCAAACATAAAGGTAGAGAGCCTCTCAGGATTTTATTATACTTACCACTTTCCAACTAATTGTAATGCGCCTTTTTATTTCACTATCATAATCTTTGGTCACTTTCACCATCTGGCCTAAATAATTATACTCTTTCAACTTCTTCAAGACTCTCACCATCAATTATAATCTCTTTACTTTTAACTTTCGTGTTGAATACTACTTTGGTTTTACTCTTATTCATTTTTAAATCTATTTTGAGACTATCCTCGTTCAGGTCACTCAGCATATCTTGCAAAAGTTCTGCTCTTTCTGAAATAAGAATAATGTCATCCGCAAATCTTAGGTGGTTCAAATATTCGCCATTAATCTTCATGCCTTTCTTATACCCAACTCAAGCTTCTGAAAATATCTTCCAAGCAAGCTGTGAATCATTGTATCGCTTTGTCGTGCTCCTTTCTTAATCTTGATATTTTCTGTATCTTTATATAGTCTAATTATAGCGATACCTTTCGTATAAATATTTTCTAAAACTTATACGATCTGTTTGTTTGTACCCTACTTGCGTAACGAGTTTAGTATTGCTATTTGTTCTACCTAGTAAAAGGCCTTCTCGTAATCTACAAAAGCTAAACAGAGAGATATATTGTATTCTGTCGTTTTCTCGATTAGTTGGTTCATCGCCTGCAAATTGTTTAGAGTCGAATATCCGGTCCTAAAGCCTGCCTGTTCTCTCGGTTGTTTCTATCTAAGACTTGACTTAGTGTATTTGTAAGGATCTTGGAGGATACTTTATATACATTTGATAGCAAGCTAATCGGTCGATAGTTGTTAAAGTCCTTCTGGTCTCATAGTTTATGAAGCAAAATCACTATAACATTGCGCCATGACTCAGGAACGCTTTCTTGACGTAAGCACTGGGTGTACAACTGAGCTAACTTAATATGAAATTCTTTCCCTGCGTCTTTCAAGAGATCTATCAATATACCATCTCCCCCAGGTGGTTTTCTCGTTTTATGTTTTTAGAGCAAATTCTACTTTTTTCTTTATAATCTTTGGTATATTACTAACGTCTACTGATGAATTTACGGACTCAATTACGGTCTTCGACGAGTAAAGCTCTTGGTAAAATTCTTCTACTCTTTTTACCATTCTGTCCCTGCATTTAATGATTTATCCATTTCTATCTTTCAAACATATCATTTGCTGTCTTCCTAAAGCATGTCTGCGCTCGGTCCCTTTAATCCTTTTGCCTTTCCGAATAGTTTATTCTATTTCATCCATGTTTCCCTTTCTTTTCTCTAATCTCTGCCTTTTGCCTTTTATTGATAAGCTTGTTTAGTTCTACTCTTTCTATTTCGTCTTTCCTGCTTTTAATCTGCATGGTCCTTCTTTTAATTAGATCATTTGTAGCTTTGGAGTATTTGCTTTCTCTAATACTTTTTGTACTTCCTGCTTTCTCTGCCGATTCCCTAATGATATTCACTAAATTCAAATTCATATCTTTGACGGTGTCCTTGTTAGTTTTTAGAGCTTTGAATCTATTTTTAATTTCTAATTGACATTTCTTATTATTATCCTTAACCTTTGTAAGGATTATTTTCTTTCTTAAAACTAGTTTATTTCTCTCGGCTCTGAAATTGAATTTAGCTGTCCAACCTACCATTCTATGGTCACTACCTATGTTGACTTTATTTATGACCATAACATTGCTAACG
>NC_134781.1:10958881-10966381 GCF_046742065.1 Oratosquilla oratoria | reverse complement strand
ACCAGAGCATTGCAGAAGCAGAAGACGGCCACGACACCGATCCTCTAGTATATTACACTGACGGGTCTGTCAACGCAGATGTTACAGCAGGTTTCGCCTTTGTCGCCCCGCACTCCACCCAGTCCTTCAGAGCATCCGACGGGTCCTCCAAACGTCCAGACGGAACTTGCCGCCATCAGAGAGGCCATCATCGGTTCGAGAAGCCAGTCATCGTCATCCACACCGACAGCCAGGGCGCCATTGACAACATCCGTAACCCTCACCGAGACAACATAGCACTCAACAGAGACATCCAGGACAACATTCGACAAAGTGGCAAGACCTACGTCATCAATTGGATCCCCAGCCACGTTGGCATCCCAGGCAGTGAAGCAGCAGACGCCGCCGCCAAGACCGGTACCCGGAAACCTGAGCCAGACGTCGTCATCAGAGTCACCAGACGCCAGACCAAAGTCAAATTCCGCCGCACAGCCCGCACCAGATGGCAAAGTCTAATCCAAGACACCCAGTCCGAGTCCCTCCAGTGGAACATCAGCCTACCAAGCACCAGGGAAGCCAGGACCGCCCTCAACCGACTGCCAAGACGCACTCAATGTGCCATCAACGCCATCAGAGTCCGAGCCAAGACGTACAGACAGATCGCTCAGAAGTCCAACACTTGTGCCTACTGCGACCAGGATATCAGATGTCAGCACGTCCACGACCTCACCGAATGTCCCCGCACCTCCAGTCTCCGCCGGCGCCTTCTCGACCATCTCCCGATGGAGGACCACGTTGGAGACACCACCCAACTCCTGGCCATCTACATCGTGACATCCCAGACCCTCCGGTGCTACAGTGAGCTACAGGATTACCACCCCTTCAACCCACCGCGGCGATAGTAACCAAAGCTGTTTACAGCCCATCCTGGGGACAAGTCTGCGACAATGTCCCATTCCCTCCCCGGTGAGGGATAAACCTACAACTACAAATACAACTACATTATTGTCAATTGTGTATCATGTAGCTTTGAAAATTGTGACTTATTTCTTAAAACTATTCTGAAGATGACTCCCTGAAGTCGAAACGTTAAATTAAATATGGAAGACTATGGAAGGCTTGTATTTGCCCACCCTCCTGAAATGAGATCTACTGTGAGAAAAATTGAAAATCTCAGTAAGAAGATTAATCAGTGCCAAAATGCTGTCGTATTTAACTCAGTGTGTATTAGTGATAATCTGCACCCTAAATATACATTATATATATATATATATATATATATATATTTATATATATATGTATACATATATGTATATATATATGTATATATATATATATATATATATGTATACATATATGTATATATATATGTATATATATATATATTTATGTATATATATTCATGTATATAGTATTGGGACTTAATTTGGAGGTGATGTTTTTATATATATTTTCCTTGATACAGATCTATTTATCTAAATATATTTTCATATACATATGTATATTTCATACTGTATCCCCTTACGATGTACTTTTAGAAGTTTTGATATTCCACACTGTATGATACTGGAAACTCCTTTTCTGATATGTTGGAATCAGTCTGACTCCATATCTGACCACCACAGGTAGTGACCCTTTATTCCGTCTATTTATAATAATCTATTCTAACCTAACTTTTAACCTAGATAACCAAACCTAACTAAATCTATTCTTATCGAGGAAATACTAACCAAATTATCTCATGTTGACCCAATCTAAGTTAACATAACGTGTACGACAGATCACATGTTTAAACTTTTCATATATTATATCCTTCTCTATATCAAGAAATGTCTCTCTTATTTTCGTTAGCAATTCACATGTTTCTGTTGGTATTCTATTAATGTGACTTTGTCGACAGACCACCTTCGATCAAAATGTCAAAATCCTTGTCTTTGTTTGATAATGTGATTGTTTTCATCTCAGTTTCAGTGCTCTCAGATGGCCTTTAGTTTGACTTAGAACCATTTTTAAGATTTTGCCTTTCTTTGTATTGAGATTTACCTTCCACCTCTGGTTTCATTTATAAGCCATATTTAGATCTTCCTATAGTAACTTATAATCTTCTTTACATTCTATTCTTCTAATAATCTTGGTATCGCCAACAGACACGTTTGTGTAGCTATGTATTCCATTCGTCATATCACTGGTATACACTAAGAACTTGTTTAGTGTGGTACCCCAGTAGTCCTTCCTCTCAAATGTGACATTCTATCTTTGACTACTGTTCGTATTGGTGTAGTGGATGCATAATCGGAAGCGTGCTGGTCTCGCCTGCTCTAAGTTTTCAATTTAAATCCCGAAATCCGATTCCAAGCAGTAACTAACACCTTTCCCAACAGTCCATGCGCATAGGGAATGGTCACGACTACTTAGCGCCACCTGGCATAAGTCCGTCATCCATTGTTTGTATTTATATTTAAGTTCAAGAGGTTTGTCATTATTTCTAATATGATCCCTTTAAATCCTTCTACGCTTACTAGATTCCATATTAACTTTGTCCTGCTGTATTGCTTCTGACCCAAGCAGTGGGCGGGAGCCAGGGATGAGCTAAAATAAAAGGGAAACAATTGAGTTGCGGATAGGAGTGGGATGGATGGGGAGCACGTGCATGTCTGGTGATTTCCCTTATAAGGGAGAAGTCTTTAGTATATAGAAAAGTATGAATTTTCATTTTTGTGTCTTGTCAAAAGCCTTTCACAGGTGAACAAACTATCAAGCCTTATTTTACATACATTGATAAACTCATGACACCAGATAACTACAGCGTTCTATTCGCATGTATATTCAAATATATAGGTTTGCATTTGTGTGATATTTTGTTCCATGCATTTGCAGAGGGATTCCAATAACTTCGGTCAAGAGACAGAAGACATTTGGGCCTTTTAGTTCCTTTTGTCTTTAGACAGTTTTCAACCAGTGAAAAACAAACCAGGGGACCGACGTAGATTTTATATGAATCAAAATGTAAAACCATATCGACCAAAGATATCTTGGTTCAGTTCACGAAGGTGCTAAACGCGAAAAGGAAGAAGATAAGAAGAAAAGGAGATGGAAGGAAGAAGAAAGAGAAATGTATGGGTTTCATTATGACATATCGCATTGTTATTTATGTACCTGAAATTCAGAACTTCAAAACCTCCTTTACACGAAAGGTATAGAGGTATGTTTTGATATTTCGTCAGCAACAACTAGCATTTTTTTTTTTCTTTGCTGGGGTTAAGGATAGAAAGTAGAGTCAAAGTGGCGGTCAAGGGGAGATTTGAGTCATTTAACAGAATGAAGGCATTCTGGTGAAAGGTATATATATGTACATACACACACACACACACACACACACACACACACACACACACACACACACACACACACACACACACACACACACATATATATATATATATATATATATATATATATATATATACACACATTTGGGTGGGGATTAAAATTAAATCACAAAAGAATGTAGAGACTTGATCCGTTAGGATGTTACTAAAGTTCCTAAGTTATTAATTGCACAGAACATACAATCAATACCCCATACGGCAAAGGAAGAAGCTAAGGAGCCTGAGCAATGAGGCGCGTAGCTATAACCGAAGCCTTCACCTTTGTCCTATGTGCTTTGGACTGATAAGGCATGTAACTGTCACTTCCGGGAGTCGGAGAAAAGTGCGAGACTCGAGTCCTCAACTAAGCGAATGCAGGACCAGAATGGTTCTGATTACGTCACCATCGTACAATGTAAAAAGAAGAAATTAGAGAAAGAATCAAAAAGAGAGAAAAAAGAAAGAGGGTAGGTTGCCTCATAGTGTACCGCATAATTTTCTACGCTCAGAACTTTGAAATTCTATATATATAAGCTAATGGGACCAATGTCTTGCTATAGTGAATATGAAAACTCTTCATTCCACTTCCACGCAGTGGGAAGTGAGAAACCCTTGGTAGGGCAAAACCCTGTCAGTTCCGGTAAGCCGCCGTGTTTATTTTTTTTTTTTTTTTTTTTTTTTGTTTTTTTTTTTTTTTTTTTTTTTTTTACGAAGTTAGGTTGCCTCTTCGCCTGGCCAGGGCTGACGAGCAGCAAGCCAGCAGCGTCTTACAGGACTCGAACCCACGACCACCTGGTCATGAATTCAAGACAGTATCTACTGGGTTGCCACGTGAAGCTACGTGATATTGTTACCCCTTGCCTTACCTGTACGCTACACCACGTCACATCACGTTAATTGAACTGTCAAAGATAATTCCCAATGCTTGAGGGGAAGCTCAAACATCCTTTTAATTCTCGCCTGACCAGATGCTCTCTTGTCATTTGCATTCTTTCTTTATTTCTTAATGATTTCCTTTGTTGTTCTCTAACGATGAATGTACTTTTGTGTTTTTTGCTTTCACTTTTTTTTTTGACTCATCTATATTGAGAAATTTACTTGGAAGTAAATGATTCAGATTAAAACCTATAGATGATTTACTGGTATAGGATAGGTCTAGTGGCGTAATCCTTACGCCAGGAGGCGCTGAGTAACTGTGGCCGAGGCAGTCACCTTTGCCTTATGACGCCCTTGGATTGTTGGGCCAGGTCACTGCTGGGAACTAAAGAACAAATGCAAGGCAAGCACGCGCAAACTTGGCTATGTTAGTTATACTTAAAATACTTATATATTTTTACCAGTTTTGTATAAGTTTCAATCGATTTGAATTAATGTAGTTAAAAATGTAAATATAACCTGAGGAATTTTGTTGTACAGCATAGTTTGTCAAGTTTGGAGAAAAAAGAACAATGACAAATGCTAACCGTTTGAAGGTTTTTCTTTTGAATAATGACTTCTTTTGTCAACTAAAAGGGTTGGTGTACTTCTACATATGCCAAATTTCAAGGTACTCATCGGTATTTATGAAAAGCCCAGTGCAATTTCGATTAGTTTAGTTTTATTTTATTATATTTTATTTTGTTTTACCTTATTTTTAACTTATTTCAATTGTCTTATTTGGTTTATATTATTCATTCTATTTCATCTTAATTTATTCATTTTAATTTAATCCTATTTATTTCATTCTATTCTATCGTATTTCATTTTATTTTATTTTGTTTGATTTGATTTAGTTTTATTTTATTTCATTTTGTTTTATTCTATTTTATTTCATTTCATTTTAGCTTATCTTATTTTATTTTAGCTTATTTGAGCTAATTTTAGGTTATTTTATTTATCAATTTGTTTATTCATCTTTATCTTATATTGTTTTTTATTTCTTCATTGCCTCCGCCTGACAATTGCACGCATACTTTGCCCTCGCAACTATTTTCTACTTCGATTTATTTATTTATTTTAATCTTTATTCTATTTTTTTTCTCGCTTTTCATCGTCCTTTCGGAGCGACTTTCTTGGTCACTTTTGTATATATATTTTAGGGGGTTATTTGCTGCTTTTAGAAATATGCATATAGAGAAATATCTAGTCTGAGTATAGTTCCTTAAAAGTAGGCTCACAAATACACATCCTAGACTCAATGCTAGAAAATATTCTTAGTGATCAGATACGCAAAGGTAGATGAACCAACCAGGCATCAGCTGTTTTCCTTCATTGAAGGACCAACGGACTACTCCCTGGTAGACGATACAGGATGGCGTTCGATAAGATAGAAATTAGGATGTTGCTAAACGGGGAAGGACAGATATCCGGGGCGAGACATAGTTGACGAGGCCTTGGGCCGCGCGGCTTGAGTACCACAGGAAATGTTGTCCATCCACATGACCCTAATACTATCTTCATAGTTAAATAAATATTCTCACTTGCTCTGGTGGATTTTAGGCCTTCTATGGACCACTATTCGCTCCAGCCAGCCTACTCCATTTTCGCCTATCTTGTGCAATTTCTTTCCACCTTGTCGGATCTTCTCCTCGAGACACGACATAATTTTTCATCTCTGCTCTGCCATGCCGGTCCCAAGCCCGGATAAAAGAGGAGGGTTGTCTGTGACAGGCCTAGCAAGCCGGTGGACGTAAAAATGATTCTGCTCGAGATACTCAGGAAAATCCACTGACAGGTGATACGCCTAACAGGAGTTTGGTGAGAAGCTTTAGCCATCCTACACTATCTTCGTCTCTCTTGTGCAATCTTTCTACTTTGCCTGATCTTCTCCCATAGACGCAATTAACATAATTTTCCCAACTCATGCGTGCTCTTGAAACTGGGTGCCTGACTTCAATTTTTCCCTCTAACTAAAGATCCATTATATCAAAAATCTAATATACAAATACCTTGGTCATATGCCCATAGAGCACCCTTGAATACTACATCTGCTACCAATGTATAACAAGATACGATACATTCACTTTTAGTGGCAATAACATGACATTTAACAAGATCAAAGGATATAAACATACATGAGGAGGACTATGGCTGTAGAATGAGGAAAAGATTGAGATGCAAATGTACAGCAGACACTGAGGCAAGGGAGGAAAATCGTTCCACAGAACAGTGCCAAGAACCACATTACATGAGAAGCAAAGGAACTACTTTTGCCGTGTAGTGGGTTGGCCTAATTAACATAGGCTTAGGTACTGTAAAAAGTTGTTATGTCGATTCTCTCTCTCTCTCTCTCTCTCTCTCTCTCTCTCTCTCTCTCTCTCTCTCTCTCATTTTCTATATATCTAGCTATCTTCTGTATCTATTTATCTATTTGTCTATCTATCTATCTGTCTGTATATGTATGTATGTATGTATCTATCAATCTATTTGTGTAGCTATCTATCCATTCCTCTCACTGTCCCTCTCTTCTAACTTAAGCTTCCTTACTGTAGAACAATCTTTGATTGTGTTCATCGTATTCAACTGTGTCCAAAGTGTCTGGTAGCTGTTGACTGCGGCCGAAGACGCCATTTTATTCAGGTAGAGGAAGTTGGAAGGACTAAAGATGGCTGAAAGGGGCTATCACACTGGGCTTCCACAGCCTTCAACAATGCCGACCGTTGCGACTTCGTTTGAGTAGAAACGACTTCGGTTACAAAATCTTATTTTTCAAATCTCCAAATATCAAATTATCTTTCCGTCATATATAGCAAAGCAGAGTGATGTTAGGAGATTGTAAACCTATACGTAAGTTAGACATAATGTTGAAATATTCTTAAAGAATTCTAGATTTCTGTGACCGAAGTCATATTCTAGTTATTCAAATGAATGTTGGAAGTAGGATGTTGGGGGAGAAATAGACTAGTGTGTTAACCCTGTGAGAATCGACTTAGAACCCTCAACAGTCGAGCTTGCTCTTCTACTCTTTCTCCGATTTGGACTCTTAAAAAAAAAAAAAAAAATCTTCAAGAGCTTCTCGCCGACACTGTGAAGCTTCCCTAAAAAAAAAAAAAAAAAAAAAAAAAAAAAAAAAAAATGGTGATGATATGGCTTACAGTCACAAACTCCCCTTATCAGGAGGCTAGGACGGTGCCCCTTACAGTATACAGGACTTTGTAGCATGAAATTTAATGAA
>NC_134781.1:10926381-10928881 GCF_046742065.1 Oratosquilla oratoria | reverse complement strand
AAGACCAAGACTCCTGTGTTTCCTATTCCGCTTACATCATATATATATATATATATATATATATATATATATATATATATAATGTATATACATATACATATATATGTGTATATATATAAATATATATATATATATATATAAAATAAACAAAGTTTTTCTGAGAGCTATAAATGTTCATATATGCATTACTCATGTACATACACACCTACATCCATGCATGTATGCTTACATATATACATTCATACATACATACATGCATACATACATACATACATACATATGTACATACATACATATATACATACGTATATACATACATACGTCTCTCTCTCTCTCTCTCTCTCTCTCTCTCTCTCTCTCTCTCTCTCTCTCTCTCTCTCTCTCTCTCTCTCTCTCTCCCTCTCTTTTGCCTCGCCTCTCAAGTGGTGCGTCCCCTTACCTCCCTATCCCTCACGAACCCACTTCGGTCGCCAACTCTCCCTTGCAACGCGCTAAACTGTTGCATAGTTGTCCGCAGTTTGTCCGTGAGCAACTTAGTCCGTGCCAACATTAGTTTAATCCCAACACCTTTGGTCTTCCAGGAAGGGTGAGCACCCCCACCTTACCCTTCCCCCTCCCCCTCCTCCCTTTCCCCTTCCCCCTCCTCCCTTTCCCCCATTCCCCCCTCTCTTCCCCCCCTCCACACTCTCCCTTTATTGTGAAGTTACAGCATAGTATTTCCATCACGTGTCCTCCCCCCATTACCTTCTCCCCTCCCTTCCCCCCCTTGCCACCTTCCCCCCCAACTCCCTTCTTTCCCCCCCCACCCCCCACCCCTGTGGACCTGCGACGGACTAATGCCATCCATTGTTTAGCTCCCCCATCTACACCCCTTAACATACACAAACACAAACTCTCTTGATCGTAGATTTAAAGTTAGGAATAACGAGAAGAAGGGAACTCAGGGCGTAAGCCTCACCTTTGTACGACGTTCCCTGATAGCCAGGGCGAGTGGCTGTCATCGGTGTTAAGGGGACTCGAATCTGATGTCAACGGTTCATGAGACACAGGTGTATAGAGGGCGGCACGACATAATACCATATATCATTGAACAACTTTTATTTACAGCTTCTGTGATTCCAATTCTTCGGTGTCGTACAGTTTCTTAAAGATAAAATTGCTGCTTTATTGCTGACAAAATACCCTCTCCAGAGTACTTCATCAAACATGAACCACAAACACAAACAAACAAACACACAAACACAAACACAAACACAAACACACAGACACAAGCACAAGCACAAACACAAACACAAGCACACACACAAACACAAACACAAACACAAAGTACAGCATGCCTAAACGTCTCAAGGTAGGTTATTAAAGGCAAGGGGAACATTACTGAATATTAGAGTGACGACTATATATGAAAATATAAGGAGGGAGAAAGACAAAATAACTTTGTACAATTTTGCATGATAATAGCTCGGTAGGTAATAATTTTTGTTTATTTATTTATTTATTTATTTTATTTATTTATTTATTTTTGCTGTGGCTGTGAACATTGATGAAATAGGTGTTTTGAACATATTTCTGAAATGTTGAACAAAAATATATGACATCTCGTGCTTTTTCCATGTACTACTCTTCAGATAAATGTTTATAGAATAGATATTTTGAATATACTGACTTTGTTAGTCTCAAAAGCTGAGTTAGATTTAAACCAGAGTAAAGGATCTAACCTTGAATTTGAACTATCTCAGCCGTGGATTAAAACAAAATCGACTAACGCTAGACAGAACAAATGTCAGAAAGTTAATCATCGTAAAGAAGAAGAAGAAGAAGAAGAAGAAGAAGAAGAAGAAGAAGAAGATGAAGAAGAAGAAGAAAAAGTGAGAAGCGTACGCCAGGAGGCGCTCAGTAGCTGTGACGAAAGACGTTACCTTTGCCTTATGCACTTAGGGACTATTGGGCGAAGGTAACGGTAACTGCAGAGAACTAGAGAGGAGTGCGGGATTCGAACCCACAACTAAGCGAATGCGAAACCTACACGCTTCAGATTACGCCACCACCACAAGAATGGTGGCGTTATTAATCCTTAACCCAACCTAACATAACCAAACCTAACCTAACCTAACTAAAGCTGACTGTAGGAGTTAACTAAAACGGCACTAATACATTCACTAGCCGGCCTTTCCCTGAACTTCTTGTAATAAACTAACGTTTCTATTCTTGGGGAACATATTGACAGCTTTCGAATCTTTACTTATATACTCGTTTTCTTAAAATCTTCGTTACTTAACCATGTACTGCATTGGTGGCGCAATGGGAGGCGTGCTGCTCTCGCATTCGCTTCATTGTGGGTTCGAGTCCCGCACTCCTCTCCGACTCCCAGTAATTTCTGCCACAGCTAAGTGTATCCTGATATTGGCTCCTCATTACCATTCGAGTAGCTTATTTAGATTTTTTATTTTATTTTATTTTTTTTATTCACTTTTATCCAAAGACTTCTCATGAAAAG
>NC_134781.1:10921381-10923881 GCF_046742065.1 Oratosquilla oratoria | reverse complement strand
CACACTTCACGTAGCTACAGAAGAGTTAGTCTCATTTTCATCCAATCCCCATTTTAGCCGAGCCCTCCGACAAGATGTGTATGTTTAAGACAGATTGAACATTTTAGAAGCTCTGTCTAGGGATTCGAACCCTAACCTGTGCGTGCATAATCACGAAGCCAAGACGCTAGCAACCGCTGTACTCAGCAGGGAGGAATTGATTAATTTCACCAAAATTATTGGAACGAGTGATGACCCTAAGAGGTTACAATTGCTCGAAACCTTTCATATTAGAGACAGAGCTCCAGTCATTAACATCCAATCTAATATGACATCTAGTATACCTTTGTTTTCTTCTAAGTATAGAAAAAAAAAATTCCCACTCCTCCCTCCCTTCACCCCATCTCTTCTTTGTCTACCCCTCCTCCCCCTTCCATCTCCACCCCTTCCTCCTCTTTCCATCCTCCTCCCCCACTTTCTCCAGCTTTCCCTCTCCCATACGGTAACCACACCCGCCTAACCCCCACCCCCCACCTCCCTACTCCGTGACCTCTGAGATCGCATTGTCCGACCACTCGGCCCTAGCGTATATATACCGTACATCCCTAATTTGTCATTTATTTTTCCTTATCAGTCTTTTGATTTTTTATGTTCTTGTATACTTCATTTTTGTACCATTGTCATCGTATCTGTACGCATTTATATTGTATTGCCCATATCTTATCAGTATTGTTCTTGAATATTTTATTTTTACACAATTGTCACCATTACTGTAATTACTGTATGTAATTTTTGTTATTTCAGTTTACGCTTGAAAATATCTTTATCAAGACGGAACGTTGAACTCAAATAATAAAAAGAAATGGAAGAATAGAATGATCTAATTTCAGTTTACCCCGTTAATGGTAAAACTCTAATCAGGAAAACCAAAGATACGAAGAAAAAACTTAATAACTACAACAGTGCTGTCGTTTTTAACTCCACTTGCACATACACAAACACACACACACACACACACACACACACACACACACACACACACACACACACACACATATATATATATATATATGTATTCATATATATACATATATATACATGAATATATATATATATGTATATATACATACATACATATATATGTATATATATATATATATGTGTATATATATACACACACACACATATATATATATATATATATATATATATATATATATATATATACATAAATACATATATTTATAAACACACACACACACACACACACACACACACACACACACACACACACACACACACATATATATATATATATATATATATATATATATATATATGTGTGTGTGTGTGTGTGTATATATGTATATGTATATAAATATATATACATATGCATATGTATGTATATATATGTATATATATGTATATATATATATATACATATATATATACATATATATATATATATATATATATATGTGTGTGTGTGTGTGTGTGTGTGTGTGTGTGTGTTTGTGTGTGTGTGTGTAGATGAATCTACATGACGTGTTCGTATGAACACAATATATTAAGCTGATTTAGTGAAATTTGAAAAACAAGTCTCGGTCTACATTAGATTCGGCCCAATTTGGATATTGAACCGAACCAATAAGGAGCACTTAGTCCCTCATGCCTTGATGCAATATTGTTTATTGTGGGGAATTCCTTGAGATTCTTTTGTGATGGATATAATCAGCTTGATTCAATGTGTACATAGACTGTTTATTTAATTTTATTTTCTCTATGTTTTATTTCCTGTTTTATTTGTTTGTTTACTTTTACTCCTCTGAATTCATTGGGTCATGGATTTTTTAATTTCTTTGCTAAAAGTTCAGTGGTTGCGGTGAAGTAAAAGAATGGTAGGGTTGAAATAAATGGATGGTTGCGAAAAACTACATAGATGCGGTGAACTAAAAGAATTTTTTAACCTGAATGATTGTTGAATTAAAGGAATGAATGTGTTGTAAATAATTAAAACTAAACGAATGGTTACGTTAGATTAAAGCAATGGTTGTATTAATATGGCGGCACACTGGGTACTTCTCGGTAGCATGCTACTTGCTTTTGGTATTTCATTTAAATGGAAATGACTTCAGTTACGATCTTTTTGTTTTTCAAAAATCCAAATGCCAAATTACTCCTGAGTCATGTAATAAGAGAAATTGAACTTATGCGAATGTTAAACACATTTTTGAGATGTTCTTATGAAAGTAAAGAATATTTTAGGCAAAGTCATTTCTTCTCAAACGAAGAAGCAAAAGCACGGAGCTTAGCGTGCCACCACGGTTGGTTACGTGAAACTAAAAGATGGTTGTGTTAGGTTGTGAGATAAATATGAGACTATTATTAGCTTATGGTTGTCGTTGTTATTGTTGCTGTTGTTGTTTTTGTTGTTATGTTGTTGTTATTGTAAACTACAATCCAAATTAACGACAAAAAACACCATGTGCTTCCCGTGAAGTAAACGTTCTTGTTTACTCCA
>NC_134781.1:10913881-10916381 GCF_046742065.1 Oratosquilla oratoria | reverse complement strand
CAGCAAGGCCGCTTCATTAAATCGGCGAACCCCCTCTCCGTCCCCCCCATGCATAAAAGGTGAAGACGGGGAGAAATCCCTTCGGGCTGCGTCAAATTTTGCTCACACATACTACCTCACCCCCCATCCCCCCGCCCATTCCACCTAATGCATCACAACATCATCCATATACAACCATTCTCCATTCACCCCTGTTTTCTGTCCTCTCCCGTCCTTCTTCAATAGACATTCCCCTCTTCCCCAAAGCCCCCTTCACCCCATCCATCCACCTCATCCTAGGACGTCCCCTCATGTTCAATCCCTCCACATCTGCCTTCCATACCTCCTATACTAGTCTTTCTTCACTCATTCTTTCCATGTGTCCAAACCACACTAATACTCTTTCATCAACCCTATCTCCCAACTCCCTTTTCACCCCCGCTCTTCTCCTCACCTCCTCATTTCTCACTCTATCTAACCTAGTAACCCCCATCATACTTCTCAGACACCTCATCTCAAACACATTCAAACACCTTTTCTCTTCCTCTCTGAAAACACATACAACCAGAAAACATTTTGGTCATAAATAGTTAACACCAGACTGTTTTATTCAGCTCAGCAGCGTCTTTTAGACAAGCAAGGAAGAGGTCATACGTTGTCTTCAGAAAGGAGAGAATAAGAAAGTGTGGCAAGCGGGGAATGGAAGAGAGGGGGAGAACGTAGTGGAAGGGTTCAGAAGCAATTGAAAGCAAATTGCAGAACATTTCAATAATCAACAATAACATTTGCACGTCAAATTGCTCTAAACATGCACTGACAGTATATGTTGGCGAGTAGAATTACTGTATACGTGTATATGTACGCGCGCGCGCGCGCGCGTGTGTGTGTGTGTGTGTGTGTGTGTGTGTGTGTGCGCGCGTGTGTGTGTGTGAAGGAGAGAGAGAGAGAGAGAGACTGAGTGTGTGACTGTGTTTGTGTATATATATATATATGCGTGTGTGTATGTGTGTGTGTGTGTGTGTGTGTGTGTGTGTGTGTGTATGTGTGTGTGTGTGTGTGTATGTGTGACTGAGTGTACGACTGTGTGTTTGTGTGTGTGTGTGTGTGTGCGTGTACGTGTGATAGTATGCACAAGTTTGTGTGCACGTGTCTGCGTTTGTATAACTACTTTCGCATTGTCAACATGTGCATGTATGTACGTTTACTTGCAAGTGTGCGTACGTGGCACTTCTGTGTAACAAGAGTGTAAACATTTCTTTTTAAGCCATTGCATGAATTAAATAAAGATTTCTCAGTCTTAAATTTCTGAGAATGACCATACGGTACTGAGTGACCATAAAGTGATTTAAGAGTTGTTCAGATGCATTCCGCTAGTATTTAAATCAACACACACACACACACACACACACACACACACACACACACACACACACACACACACATATATATATATACACACACACACACACACACACACACACACACACACACACACACACACACACACACATATATATATATATATATATATATACTGTATACATATATATATATATATATATATATATATATATATATATATATATTAACAGCCACAATGCACTTTAATTCTAAGCCATCAAAGGCCAGCATGCTGAAATTGAAATGGCTTAGAATTAAAGTTTATTGTGGTTGTTAAAATGTATCGCTAATCACTGGGACCCATTCAATGTTGTACATGTATATATACATAGACAAGGTATATATATATATATATATATATATATATATATATATATATATGCAAGCAATCACATCATCGTGATACAAAAATGCAAAATTCCCACAAGAGAAGGGAAACTTTTTTTGAAAACACAAAAATAGAACGAGATTTTTTTTTTTACTAGTTTCGCACTATGGTATTTCTTCAGAAAGAATGTTTACACTACGGAAAAACTGGCAATATATATAGAAAATGTGTGGGTGTTGAATAAGGATAGGTCAATAGGTTTGAGTTCAAGGAGTCTCGAACACCTACGTATTGGTCGTACTGACACTCCGTGGGGTGCTTCTGATAATCTGATGAAACGTCTTTTTCTATCTTGATGCATGCCGTGATATTTTCTCTGATAATTTGATGTCACCTACTCTATTGTTCGTACATTTATTATTGGCCATGTATAGAGGTTCTACAATTTTTCTTTGCCTCCTGCTGAGACTATTGTGCAGAACTTTCGTTCTATTTGTGTATTTTCCCTCTTCTTCTCTTACATATAATATTCATGTATGTATATATATACACACACACACACATATATATATATATATATATATATATATACATATATATATATACATATACATATATATATATATATATGTATATATATATATATATATATTTATATATATATATTCATAGTGTAAATGGGCAGGAGGTTTTACCTCAAGCATACTTCATTAAAATGAATGGCAAGCTTGTTATGACAGAGCTTATTGTCGTATTTTTCTCTCTTTCTTAGAGTGATATTGCCTTCTGTAG
>NC_134781.1:10896381-10901381 GCF_046742065.1 Oratosquilla oratoria | reverse complement strand
GTAAGAAACAAGGAGGTGAGGACGACAGCGGGAGTTGAAAAAGAGAGATGACAGATTGGGCTGATGAAAGATTATTGGGATGGTATGGACACATGGAAAGAATGAGTTATGCAATATAAGTAAAAGAGGTGTGGAAGGCAGAGGTGGGGGAGTGAACTTGAGGGAACGACCGAGGATGAGATGAATGGATGGGGTGAAGTGGGCAGTGAGAAGGTGAGGAATGTCTGTTGAGTAAGGAAGGGAGAAAGAAGGAGCTAGGGATGAGTGGAGAATGTGTATTGATGATGTTGTTATGCAGAGAAGGAGGGGATGGGGGTAGAGATGCTTAGGTGTGAATAATTTGGCGCAGCCCTAAGGGATTTCCCCCGTTTTATTTTTTTTTTTTTTTGGGGGGGGGGGAGGGAACGGAGAGGTGAGGGGGGACCGATTAAGTAAAGCAGCCTTCCTGTGGATGTACTGTGTCTTGCTGCATTGCGTTAGAAGGCAGTTGGCGGATGCAGGAATGACCCGTCATTCGTGATGAGCTGAGATTGCAGGGTTGGAGTGGGTGGTGGAGGATTGTGGAATGGGTGGAAATAGTTACATGCTTCTGACTTAAATACCTCCCTTATAAGGGAAAAAAGCCTTATGTATATATATATATATATATTATATATATATATATATACATATATAATATATGTGTATATATATACATATACATATATATATAATATATATGTGTGTATATAATATATATGTATATGAATATGTATATATATATATAATATGTATATATATATATATATATATATGATATATATGTATATATATATATATATATATACACACACACATATATGCGCGTAATGTTTTAGCGTAAATGTCCGAGTGAGAGTGCTCATGTGTGCACGTATGTATGCAAGCCTGGCATACTTACACAGGTAGATGTCTTTTTTGATCCGAATCTGAAATTATATGCGAATAATACCCCTACGGCGGAAAAATATTTGCGATTGTTTACTGCTTAGGCCAGCACGTGTGCGAGTTGGTCACCTTTCTCCATTTTCTATTCTCCGTTTTCTTTCTCTAGTGCGAAATCACTCGTGGTTGATAATCCAAAGTGAATATTGCGCTCCAATCTTTATCTTGTGGAGTGTGTGTTTATATGTGTAGAGAGTGCTTGTCTGTGTTTCGTAAAACCATTTCTTTATAAGTTGTTCAAAGTTCATCGCCGATGTTCATTCCTGTGTGTACATTGGACTGTGCATACGGTGGGCTCAACGGAACATAATCAGTGAGGTTTGTACGAGAGGTTAATCAAGAAACCTTTAAACTTCCGTGACTAATTGAAACAGCTTTAACCAGAAGGCAACCCCAAAGAAATGACATCCCCTGAGATCATCCAGAAGCCAGTTAACGGAGTGATCTACCTGACTAAGAGATCCGTAGGTTCTGAACCTTTTTCACCCCATTCTTCATTTATTTCTTCTTTTTCACTTAGGTTTTTGTTCTCTGTGGCGTCATCGGTAGCATGCTCGTCTCGCATCCCCCGAGTCGCTGACTCGAGGTCTCCACTTCTCTCTGATTCCCAGCCGCTCAGTGCCTCCTGACGTAGACTCCTCACCCTCGTTATCTTCAGCACTGGGTTGAATATTACACTAGCAACCTTAGTCTCACAGGAAAATTTGACTGAGAACAGTGACTATGTGTCCCTTGTTAAAAACTACTGGCTTACCTCTTACCTACAAAGTCATCCATCTTATAAATAGTACAATGAACGAGTTTAACCAAAAATGAAATTGATCAGATATGTCACAATAAGAAATAATATCCTAAACTTTTTGTACTCTTCATGTATAGATTGTTTACATTTGATAGTTCTGGAGGTGATGCTATTTATATACTAATATACTTTATTGCGATTTTATAATCAATAATTTTTTATCCGTCTGTCTACCTATCTATCTATCTATCTACCTACCTACCTACCTATGTATTAGTTTAAGCGTTAACATATGATGGTGTGGTACTTAAGGTAATAAATGTTAATAATTAATCTATCAATCTATTCATCTACTTATCTATCTATTCATCTACCTATCTACCTACCTATGTATAGGTTTGAGTACCAACAAGTTATATTGTGGTAGTTTAGGCAATAAATGTTAATCGTCTATCAATCCAATAATATACTTATCTACCTATTTATCTACTTACGTTTCTGGCTGTCTACCTATCTACCTAAATATCCATCTGTCTATGATAAGTCCTGCCGTGTGGTTGCTGTATCTTCATTGTTTACCATCGGCTTCCTGCCTGATTAAATGCGAGTTCGATTTTTTTCATAATGTGATTGTGTGCTGGTTTTGTTTCAAGCGCTTGTTTGCTTAAACTGACAGCGGAAGAGAAAGAGGAGGAGGAGGAGGAAGAGGAAGAAGAGAAAGATGAGGAGGAGGAAGAAGAGAAGAGGCGGGAGGAGGAAGAAGAGAAGAGGCGGGAGGAGGAAGAGAGCTAGGAGGGTGAAGGGAAAGAATAAGAGGAAGAGGAAGGGAGGGGGAGGAGAAGGGGGAGGAGGAGGAGTAGGAAGAAGAGAAAGAAGGGGAGGAAGAGGAAGAAGAGAAGTAGCAGGAGGAGGAAGAGAAGAGGAATAGAGGAGAACTAGGAGGAGGAAGGGAAGTAGTAGGAGGAAGAGGAATGGAAGAGGAGGAGGAGGAAGAAAAGAAAGAGGGAGAGGAGGAGGAGGAAGAAGAGGAGTAGAAGGAGGAAGAGAAGGAGGAATAGGGGAGAAGTAGGAGGAAGAAAGGAAGGAATAGGAGGAAAAGGAGGGGAGGAAGAGTAGGAGGAAGGAAAAGAGTTGGAGGGGGAGAAGGACGAGGAGGAGGAGGAGGAGGAAAAAGAGAAAGAGGTCGAGGAGGAGGAAGAAGAGAAGTTGCAGGAAGAGGTAGAAAATGAGGAAGAGAAGGAGTATGAGGAAAAGGAGAGGAGGAAGAGTAGGAGGAGGAGGAAAAAGCAGAAAGAAGTGCAGCTAGAAGAGGAAGAAAAGAGGTGGAGGAAGAGGAAGAGGAGAAGAAAACAGATGAGGAAGTGCATCAGGAGATGAAAACGCTTTTAAACGAGGAGGAAAAATAACAAAGAGAGGAAGAGAAGAGGAAGGCACAAGAGGAGCAGCAGAAGGAGGAGTAGGATCAAAGGAGGAGGAGGAGGAATAGGATGGAAAATAGGAGGAAAAGGAGGAGGAGGAGGAAGGCCTAGAGGAACCGTATAGATAGAAGGAGAAAGAGAATGGGAGTAATGGAGGTGCCTTGTTCGTCCTCCCTTCATTTTGTTCACCATCACCATCACCATCACCATCACCATCAACATCAACATCACAATCACAATCACCATGACCATGACCATGACCATCGCCATTATCATCACCATCGCCAACACCACCATCGCAATCACAAACACAATCACAATCTCCATCTCCATCTCCATCTCCATCTCCATCCCCATCCCCATCACAATCACCATCACCATCACCATCACCATCACCATCACCATCACCATTATTATCATTACCATCATCACTATCGCCAGTGTTATCACCGTCATTGCCATCACCATCGTTCCCATCATCAACCCAATCACTACTGTCACCACCATCACCATTACCACCATCACCACCAACCCCATCATCAATTGTAAAGATTAAGTTAACTAACATTAGCAAAACCGTTTCACTGTGTTTCCCTGTACTTGATCAAATCACCCACCGGTAGGTCAGAAATAGCGATGAAATATTTGCTGTGTCACATATTTCTCCCTTTCACTGTATTTCGTGTGATGCCTCATCAACGCAAAGTCAAATGCTTAAATCTGCTCATCTCTCCCGGTTTCCTGCCATGCTAGTGAAACGAGTCAACTCAAACAATCTTTAAAGACGGAAACTGGTGTTTCCTACGCATCATTCCCCGGCGATAATGTAATCTTCATACCATGAAAGATTGATAACTTAGGCTTCCGACCTTTTGTGATGGAATGTATATTGTAGATCACTCTGTCCGCATACCTTCATCAGTTTGTCACATATTTATTTTCATTATCGCGTTCTGTGTCTTTATTTATCAGTGTACTTCAGAAGTCTACAGGTTAGTGTACATAGCTCGTTAATAATTCAGTGTACCCCGGTAGGCCTAGTCATTGTATTTTTGTTTTGTTTTTTTCTTCAGGTGGTTCTTTGTTTTGATTTCTTTACAATCATGGCACTGACGTTTCTCTTCTAACATACTAACAACTCCTTAAAGGTTTCTCAAGTATTTGATCTAATAAAGTAGGCGTTGTGTCACTAAAAAGCATTCGATCTGCCATAATGTGTCCACATTCATATACTACTGTCGGTAGTTTACACTTTCAAATAACTTCTTTCTCCTCCTCCTCCTCCTCCTCATCTTCCTCTTCTCTCTCCTCGTCCATCTCCTCCTCTTCCTCCTCCTCTCTTTCATCATCTATCTCCTCCTTCTCCTCCTTCTCCTCCTCCTCCTCTTCATCCTCTCCCTTCTCGTCCATTTCCTCCTCCTCCTCTGACTTATCCTTCTCCTTCTTAACCTCCTCCTCCTCCTTGTCCAGCTCCTCCCTATCTTCTTACTCCTTATCTCCCTCCTCGTCCACATCCTCCTCCCACTTCTTATTCTACTCCTCCTTACCCTATTCCTTATACAAATCCTCATCCTCATCTTACTTCTCCACCTTGTTCTCCTTGTCTTCCCCTTCCACCTCCTACTCCTCCTTCTCTTCCTCCTTCCCTTTCTACAAATCCTACTCGTCCTCTCTTTCTCTTCTTATTTCTTCTTTTCCTCCTCTTCCTTCTCTCCCTTGTCCTTATTTTCTCTTGTATCCTCTTTCCCCCTCCTCCTCATTTCCCTCATCATTCTCCTCCGTTTTGCTCTCCTTTCCTAATTCTCCTCTTTCTCACCCTCCTTCTTTTCCTCCTCCTCTTCCTCCTCCTGCTCTTCCTCCTCCTCCTCTTTCTTCTC
>NC_134781.1:10858881-10868881 GCF_046742065.1 Oratosquilla oratoria | reverse complement strand
CATTAGGTGCTCATTATTAGTTAAAAGTAAGTCCAGCGTATTCTCTCCACTCGTAGGATCGGTAATCATTTGTTTTAAGAAATTATCCAGCACCACATCTAAGAAATTTTGCGCTTCCTTATCTACTAAAATTTCCCAGTCAATGTTTTTATCATTAAAATATCCCGTGACCACAACGTTTTTGTACTGGGACGCCCTACGAATTTCATAAATCAGGGGATTAGTCTGCTCAATGATAAGGTTAGGAGGTCTATATAGGACGCCATTAATACGTTTCTTATTCTTGCGTATAATCTCCACCCAAGTAGATACCGTACTATTCTCTTCCTTAATCGAATTGTTGATAATACATTTGATTGTATTTTTAATGAAAAAAAAACTCGATTTCCGGAAGGAAATGTCTATCAGCCATATTGATCCAGGATTCAGTAATAGTTATAATATAAAATTTCTGTATGCATGCTTTATCTCGCACCCAGTCCCTTGTGTATAGATGATTCCTACCGTAGAAGCAATCCCAGTTGTCGATAAATGCCCACCCATTAGCCTTACAATGTTTTGCCAGCCTATAATTCATTGAAATAGCCCTGGAATGCTACATGTCTGCAACTCTACGCCAAGTAAGGATTCCACATACAACAGGAATCCCTCCCTTATTCCTAATCCTATCTAGCGCATCCCGGAACCGCGCAAACAACTCCTCACTCCCTAATTTACCTATATCATTCCCATCAACACTCCAGCAAACTATGAGTTACACACCTTCTCCGACTATACAATCTTCTATCCCGTCTCTAACATCACCTATCCTCACCCCGGCGAAACACACCTGAGTCCTATGCTTCCTATTTTTGTCGCAGAAAGTCTTATCTAAATAACTCACCTGGCTATCCCCTACAGCCAAAACCTTATTTGTGGGCAGGGATCTAGCAACTGCCCTACTTGCATCTTCTTCGCTTCTTCTTCTTGTAGATCCGGGAGAGCCTGAAAAGAGTTTTTGCATTCAAGCGGGTCTGGTGAGGGCTTTTTACCATCATCATTTTACACCCAAGGTCCAAACAAGGTTTGTCATCCGTGTTTTGAGCTTTCGAGCGAAGAACTCGATTCTCCTTTTTAAGGCCTTCAACAGTCCTCTCTAAGAGCTACAATTCTGCTACGTAGAGATTGTACCTCTTCGGCGCTGATCACTAAAACACAACCACTTTCCATCTCACTGTTTGAAGCAGCTACCCAGTATGACCTTACCTGAGTGATACCTACTGATCAACTGACGCCTCAGTTATTTTTTTCTTCGATTCTATCATGACACTTTCGTCGTTTATTTGGGGCTATCCTTTCCTTAGTTTTTGTTCTGTGGAGATGAAAGAAGCCCTTTGGGTTGGATTTAGCTTGTCAGCCCTTTGAATTGGATCTAGCTAGTAGTAGTAGTAGTAGTAGTAGTAGTAGAAGTAGTAGTAGAAGTAGTACTGGTAATAGTAGGAAGAGGAGGAGGTGAGAAAGAGGAGGAGGTGAGAAAGAGGAGGAGGTGAGAAAGAGGAGGAGGTGAGAAAGAGGAGGAGGTGAGAAAGAGGAGGAGGAGGAGGAGGAGATGGAGGAGGAGGTGGGGGAGGAAGAGGAGGAGGAGGAGAAGGAGGAGGAAGAAGAAGAGGTTTTCAGGACTTTATCTGTTAAAACGGAGTTCCAGTACCTGGGGTTGATGGGGTTGACGGAGTATGAGAATGAGCTTCAGGTAACTGATTCTCTCTGTCGCTCATCTTTCATAACGACCACTAGTGGGTACAGTCACGAGTAAATACATTGACTCACCACCCATAGTTCATCACGACCCACAATTCAGATTCTTTGCCTCCCATTTTTTTTTTTAACTATTTATGAAAATTGCCTAACTGTAAAGCAAATACTACATTGGGAAATACAACACGTGGTTTGGTTTAACGCCGCGAAATCCCTTATTAAGAGGATAGGATGGTGCCCCTTACAGCTTACAGAGGACTTTGTAGCGTAGAATTAAATGAACCATGCCCTTGGTCCAACTCCCTTGGGGCAGGGCTTGAGCCACCGTCACAAGTACGGACGCTCTAACCCACTCGGGCAGTGAAACAAAAAGGATTATATTGACACTGGGACTGTAGCGTGAGTCAAAATATTTGTACTTGACTGTACCGGTCATTACCCAACTCTATATTAGTGAGTTTTATATATAAAAATAATCATCAAAATAATGACGATATCAACGATGATGAATGAGGATCAGAAAAAATAATGATAACGAAAATAATAATGAAAATATGTTGTAAGAAAAACGATGAGCACAAAACAGTTAACATAAGTAAGAATAGCCAAAAATATTCCAAAAATGATGATAACGAAAATAACCAAAACAAAGACAACATATTAGAAACATATTAACAACATAATACGAACATACCAAAAATCCCATCTCAAGAGGCTGAACAAAAGATACACAGTACGCACACGTTCCGGGGAGTGGAGGGTGGGTGGGGGGAGGAGGAGGAAGATGGAGGAGGAGGAGGAGGGAGGAGGAGGAAGAGGGAGGAGCTAATAAAATGGAAATGAAATCCGGGAGAGAGCGGAAATGTCCCGGAATGGAAACCACGTGACTCTGGAACGAAAATCACCCCGGAATGAAGTAACGCATCCGGGATGGTGAGAAGCCGGTGTATTTGAGGAACACCATGATACTATTGGATGCTGTTTAACTCTGAGAAGTAAATACTTCTCAAGACTGTATTCGAATCTGTATTACACTAGCATGTGCATTATGCCTTTCTTTAATATATAGTGTATACGTGAACACACATATGTATGTATGTGTATGTAGGAATGTCTATCTATATAACAAGAATTTTCCCCCCTTATAACGGAGGTTGCCATGTCAGGGCACGCACCCATTCCCTCCCATTCTACTCCCGTCGACCACCTATGTTTCCTTCGTATCTCAGATTCTCGTAGGAATATATATCTATTTGTATGTATGAAGATGTACTCGTACTGAATGACTGCCCCCCCCATATATATATATATATATATATATATATATATATATATATATATATATATATACATATATATATATATATATATATATATATATACACACACACATATATATATATGTATATATATATATACATATCCACATATATATATATGTATACATACATATATATATATATATATATATATATACTGTACATGTATATGCACATACATTTATCGAGAGTACTTCAAACAATTTGAACAATGGTACTACAACTGAATACTTCAACAAAGCCTACATACATTTGTATATATATATATATATATATATATATATATATATATATATATATATAATATATATATATATATATATATATTCACACACACTGAATGGTCCCCAGTGCAGCTATTAATCTTTTTTCAACCACATTAATTTTTTTTTTTACTTTTAATTCCATGTCATCACGAACGAGGGTGACAATGCGCTCGACAGAGACATAAACGGAAACTGATACGAAGTGAAGCCAAGGGCTTGAACCTCAGCTCAGACGGATCAAAGTAATAGTGACTAACCACTGCACCATCTTGATGGCGCAGTGGTTAGTCACTGTTACTTTGATACGTCTGAGCTGAGGTTCGAGCCCTTGGTTTCACTTCGTATCAGTTTCCGTATATGTCTCTGTCGAGCGCATTGTCAGTCTCGTTCGTGATGGCATGAAATTAAAAGTAAAAAAAGTTAATGTGGTTGAAAAAAAAATATATATATATGCATACATACATATATATGCATGTATTGGCTTCTATGTATGTATGTATGTATACTTGCATTATGTATGTATGTATGTATATAGTATTAAGTACCAATATCTGCTATCAAAATTACCAAAGTGTGGTTAACTTTCATGAGTGTTTGCATTTTGAATGCATCTATAGAAAAGATGATACTAGTAGCCCTTGATAGTAATGACATAAACACTTTGGAGGACTCACCATAAAAAGTTATATCATTGAGTGGTGCCAAAGCTCTACTTTGAGCAATCTACGTAAAATAAATTATGTCATTTAGGTACTTAGACTACCCGCGGTAAGAGAAGAAATACTTAAAGAGGTATTAAATGAAAATGTTTGGACGCACGTCCCAACAAGTGATGTCAATTAGCGCCATCGGAATCCCTCTATGGAGATACAGACTAAAAAAAGTGATGTCTCTATGGACGCCAGGACTCAAAAACGTGGAATTATTTAGTCTTTTTTCATATTCTGGAGGATATGAAAAGGAACGATGGAAGAAAAATATTAAGCTGGGTTTTTCTTATCTGTGTGTATGTTTGCATGTATGTGTATAGGTGTGTTTGAGTATGCACGTGTATGTGTGTGTGTTTGTGTTTATGAATGTATGTATGTGTGTGTGTGTGTGTGTGTGTGTGTGTGTGTACGTATTTATGTGTGTATATTTCCATGTGCATGTGCGTGTATTTACATGCATGCCTGCATGAATGCAAATATGTACGTATGTACATATGTACGTGCGTGTGCTTAAGTGTACACTTTTGTATTTATGTACGTGTGTGTACTTATGCATGCGTGAGTGTGTGTGCATCTCCGGGTAAGAATACGGAATGTAAAAATAAATAGATAAATAAATAAATTAAATAAATAAATAGATAAATGAAATAAAACGGAATAAACAAAAGACGAGGAGAAATTGGTCTGAAGGCCTCAAGAGTCTTTGAGTTTAATTGTTTCTTGCAGCCAAGCGACTTACGTCTTTGGCCTCAGGAGACTTCATCAGCTTCAACGCGCGTGCGCGCACACACACACACACACACACACACACACACACACACACACACACACACACACACACACACACACACACACACACACACACACACACACACACACACACACACACACGCAGTTCTTCTTCTTCTTCTTCTTCTTCATCTTCTTCTTCTTCTTCCTCTTCTTCTTCTTCTTCTTCTTCTTCTTCTTCTTTTCTTCTTCTTCTTCTTCTTCTTTTCTTCTTCTTCTTCTTCTTCTTCTTCTTCTTCTTCTTCTTCTTCTTCTTCTTCTTCTTCTTCTTTTCTTCTTCTTCTTCTTGTGCTTCTTCTTCTTCTTCTTCTTCTTCTGCTTCTTCTTCTTCTCTTTCTTCTTCTTCTTCTTCTTTTCTTCTTCTTCTTCCTCTTCTTCTTCTTCTTCTTTTTCTTCTTCTTCTTCTTCTTCTTCTTCTTCTTCTTCTTCTTCTTCTCATTTCTTCTTCTTCTTCTTTTTCTTCTTCCTCTTCTTCTTCTTCTTCTTCTTTTTCTTCTTCTTCTTCTTCTTCTTCTTCTTCTTCTTCTTCTTCTTCTTCTTCTTCTTCTTCTTCTTCTTCTTCTTTTTCTTCTTCTTCCCTTCCTCTCTCCTTCCCTGCCTCTCTTCCTCCCATCCTCCCTACCACCCTTCCTCCCCTCCTTCCTTCCTCCCTTCCTCTCTTCCGCCCTTCCTCCCTCCCTCCCTCCCTCCCTTCCTCCCTTCTTCCCTTCCTTCCTTTCTCTCTTCCTCACTTCTTCCCTTACCCCTTTTTTCCCTTCTTTCCTTCCTTCCTTCCTCCCTTCCTTACTTCCTCCTTTCCTCCCTTCCTCCCTTCCTCCCTTCCTCCCTTCCTCCTTTTCTCACTTCCTCTCTTCCTCCCTTCCTCCCTTCCTCCCTTCCTCCATTCTTCCCCTTCCTCTTTTTCTCCCTTTCTCCCTTCCTCCATTCCTCCCTTCCTCATTTTCTCCCTTTCTCCCTTCCTCCATTCCTCCTTTTCTCCCCTTCTCCCTTCCTACCTTCCTCCCTTCCTCAATTCCTCTCTTCCTCCCTTCCTCTCTTCCTCCCTTCCTCTCTTCCTCCCTTCCTCCCTTCCTCCTTTTCACCCTTTCTCCCTTTCTCCCTTCCTCCTTTTCTCCCTTCCTCCCTTCCTCCTTTTCTCCCTTTCTCCCTTCCTTCCTTCCTCCATTCCTCCCTTCCTCCTTTTCTCCCTTTCTCCCTTCCTCCCTTCTTCCTTTTCTCCCTTCCTCCCTTCCTCCCTTCCATCCTTTCTCCCTTCCTCCCTTCCTCCCCCCTTCCTCCCTTCCTCCCTTCCTCCCCCCTTCCTCCCCCCTTCCTCCTTTTCTCCCTTCCTCCCTTCCTCTCTTCCTCCCTTCCTCCCTTTCTCTCTTCCTCCCTTTCTCCCTTCTTCCTTTTCTTCCTTCCTCCCTTTCTCCCTTCCTCCCTTCCTCTCTTCCTCTCTTCCTCCCTTCCTCCTCCTCTCTCTCCTTCCTTCGTTTTCGGACATGGTTTCTCTTGGTCTTCAAACACACTCTTGTCTGAATGCATCTCTTCTTTTCCTCTTATACTCTTGCTGCCTCAGTTCATTAAGCAGGTTTCCCTTGGGTTAATAAACTTCTCCGGTGGCGGCCAGAGCAAATGTGTTAAGCAGGATCTACACAAACAATACTATTGCGCAATATTCGGTATTGTGCAATATCATTAACGGTGTAGGGGTTGTACTGAAGAACTACACGTATTTGTCCTGTGCATTTGATGTCTTCAGTATAATGTGTCATTATTCAATACCATCCCAACACCGTGAATAATATTGCACAATACGGGATATTGCGCAATAATATTTATTGTGTAGGGCGGAATCTCTCTCACTCACTGATTTTACAGACCTGTTATCTTCTCTCTATTTATCTTAACATCTCTCATCCTTCCTCTCTTTGTTGTCGATTCTCTCCTTACAAAGAGAATAGGAAGCCCCCTTGGTGTTTGAGCTCTGCTATCTTCGAAATGCGCTCAGAGTATGTTAGGTTAAAAAAATATCGAAGGCAATTAGGACTCCAGGAAGTAGTTGGAAGCGTCTGAAATTCGTGTCTCCAATACCAAAATCAATCCTTCTCCTCCTCCTCCACCCCTTCCTCCTCCTCTTCCTCCCCCTCCTCCTTCTTCTCTTCCTTTTCCTCCTCTTCCTGCTACTGCTCTTACTCCTCCTCCTCTTCCTCCTCCTCCTAATTCCTCCCCCCTACTCCTCCTATTCCTCGTCATCCGTTTCCTTCTCCAACTCCACCTTCTACTTCTGCTTTTTGGTTCTGCTTCTCCTCTTCCGCCCCCTCCTCCTTTTCTTCTTCACTTTTTTTTTTTTTTTTTTTACCCTTTCTCTTTATTTTTTTCGTCCTCTTCCCATTCTTTTTTGTCTTCCCCTTCCTTTTTATTTTCCTCTTCCTCTTCCTCTTCCTCTTCCTCTCCCTCTTCTATTTCCTCTTCCTTTTCCTTTTCCTCTTCTTCTTCCTCTTCATTTCTTCGTTTTCCTATTCCTCGTTCTCCCACTATTCCTCCTCCTCCTCCTCCTCTTCCTTCTTTTCCTCCTCTTCCTCCGCTTCCCTTCCTCTTCTTTCTCTTCTTTCTCCTCTTCCTCCCCTTCCTCTTCTTCTTCCTCTTCTTCCTCCTTCTCCTTTTCCTCATCTTCCTTATCTTTCTCCTCTTTCTCCCCTTCCTCATCTTCCTTATCTTTCTCCTCTTTCTCATCTTCCTCATCTTCCTCATCTTCCTCATCTTTCTCCTCTTTCTCCTTTTCCTCATCTTCCTCATCTTTCTCCACTCTCTCCTCTTCTCCTGTATCTCTAATATTTTTCCTCTCATTTTCCAACTATAGAGATATATCCTACTTATGGTCTCCAGATTTGCGTAGAATTATCTCGAATCTGGTAATACCTGGATAATCATACGTCCATTCAGTACTACAAGCCAGCTGTCCATTATGTAACCAATTCCAACAATTTAGCCTCAGTTGTTGTTGACTTTGTCTATTTACTTATACAGTAGCTGTCCCTCACTAAAGGGTTTGTTCTTGTTATTACTGTTGTTGTTAATATTGTTATTTTGTTTATTAACCCTAAAACCATAATCATCACTATCGTCATCGACTCCAAGAGCTGCAAAGCACATGACCACAAACAACCAAATCAAGAAGAAGAATAACAACAACAAAAACAAGACCGAGAACAGCAACAACAGTAACAACAAGAACAAAACAACAGCAACAACAACAAAAATGACAAAATAAAATGACAAAACAAGAAAACAAGAAAACAGGAAAACAGGAAAACAAGAAAACAAGAAAACAAGAAAACAAAATAATAAAACAACAATATCAACAAAAAAACACAAAACAAGCAACAAAACAAAACAACGTTCCCCTGTCTTATTGCTGGTACACTAACCCCACCCCAACTCCCCCACCCCCCCAACCCCCAACCCTCAGTAGCAACACCAACAAATACACCAACACCATCCCCAGTTCTCCTGGGACACGACGCAACCCCTTTCCCCTCCCGCCCTCCGTCTCTCGGCCCATTATATCCACAATCCGATTAATTAGCCTTCAAGATTCCTCGACTGCGCCTTTGTGGAACAATAACGGTTTTAACGGTTTTAACGGTCATAACGGTCAACGCGATTCTCTTTCCCATTGAAATATGGGCACTCCTGCTGTGCTTTCATTCCTTCGTTTCTCGTTCCCGAGGAGTCTTCTATTACATTTCTCTTCCTTTCTTGTTTGCTTTCCCTTTCGTTCTTTCTTCTGTTCCTCGTCTTCCTTCTTTTCCTCCTCTTTCTCCTCTTCCTCTTCTTCCTCGTCTTTCTTCTCTTCCTCGTCTTCCTTCTCTTCCTCGTCTTCCTTCTCTTCCTCTATTTTCTATGTTCCTTTTTCGGGTCAAGTTCTGATTTTAATCATTTCTTCAAGCTCCATCTCTACTCTCCACCTTTCCCACCACCTTCGCTGCCACTCTCCCTCCTCCTCCTCTCTCTTCTTACCCAAAATCCCAAGTGGGACTCGGTGTAGACAACATCCTTTCGATTTCTCCAGCAATTTATATATTCCCTCCACCCCGTCCTCATCCTTCTTTCTTCTCCATGTCCTGTAACTTCTAACCATTCTCTTTTCCTGCTCTTTCCATCCCCATTCCCCTTTCCTCTCCTCTCTTCTCTTCTTCTCTCTTCTCCTCTCCTCCCTCTGGTCCCCTCCTCTCCCCTCTTCTCCCTCTGGTTCCCTCCCCTCTCTCTTCTCCTTCCCTCCCCTCCCTCTTCCTTCCCTTTCCTCCTATTTCCTCTCCATCCTTCACCTCCCTTCTCCTCTCCTCTCTTCTCTCCCCTCTTCTCTCCCCTTCCCTTCTCTTCTCTTCTCTTTTCTTCTCTTCTCTTCTCTTCTTTTCTCTTCTCTTCTTTTCTCTTCTCTTCTTTTCTCTTCTCTTCTTTTCTCTTCTCTTCTCTTCTCCTCTCTTCTCTTCTCTTCTCTTCTCTTCTCTTTTCTTCTCTTATCTTCTCTTCTTTTCTTTTCTCTTCTCTTCTCTTCTCTTCTCTTCACCTCTCCTCATTTTTCCCTCTCCCCTCTCCTTCCACC
The DNA here is from genome assembly GCF_046742065.1 of Oratosquilla oratoria. Taxonomy (NCBI): domain Eukaryota; kingdom Metazoa; phylum Arthropoda; class Malacostraca; order Stomatopoda; family Squillidae; genus Oratosquilla; species Oratosquilla oratoria. Next base: position 10,859,475 of record NC_134781.1, on the reverse strand, counting down.
TCCTCGCCACCCTCCCCTTCCCTATCCAATCCTCGCCACTCCTTTCTTCTCTTCCTCCTCTCCTCCCCTCCCCTAATCCTTATATGTACGAGTATATGTATATGTATATATATATGTATATGTATATGTATATGTATTTGTATATGTACATGTATGTATGTATACATGTACAGTACAGCACACTACACTGGTTTCGGGTTTAATGTGGTAAAGATAGGTTTGAACTTTTAATCGCAGTCATCCCTTCTATGTACCTATTTATCTATCTATCTCTCTTTTTTATCATCTATCTATATATCTATTCATCTATCTATCTATTCATCTGCCTATATATACATATATAACGATGACTACCTTTTTCTCTATTTCTATCGCTACTTCTACTTCTATCTCTAACTCTTTGTTTGGCCTCTGTTTGGCCTTGAAACAGTTGCTTAAACTTTCAATTAAATTTTCTTGATTTTCTTTTCCAAACCTCACCCTTACGAACCAGAGTCACGCAACTGAAGACATTAGTTCTACTAATTCTCCTTACTACCGCCTTCCTATTTCATATTCTACTATCTCAATGTCTCCATCTCTTAAATAAGAACG
>NC_134781.1:10846381-10853881 GCF_046742065.1 Oratosquilla oratoria | reverse complement strand
AACATCATCCATATACAACCATTCTCCATTCGCCCGTCTTGTGTCCTCTCCCGTCCTTCCTCAACAGACATTCCCCTCTTCCCCAAAGCCCCCTTCACCCCATCCATTCACCTCATCCTAGGACGTCCCCTCATGTTCACTCCCTCCACATCTGCCTTCCACACCTCTTTTACTAGTCTTTCTTCACTCATTCTTTCCATGTGTCCAAACCATCCTAATATTCTTTCATCAACCCTATCTCACAGCTCCTTTTCCACCCCCGTTCTCCTCCTCACCTCCTCATTTTTCACTCTATCTAGCCTAGTAACCCCCATCATACTTCTCAGACACCTCATCTCAAACACATTCAAACTCCTTCTCTCTTCTTCTCTTATGTTCTATGTTTCTGCCCCATACAGTGCTGTTGGCACAATCACTCCTTCATACAGTCTCCTCTTAGCATCCATTCCCAAATGTCTATTCCTCATTACACTCTATAAACCACCAAGGCATTTACTCGCTTCTCTCAATCTACATTCTACTTCCACTTTCACTCCACCTTTCCCTGCCACATTTGCACCCAAGTATCTAAAATTATCCACTTCCTCCAGTCGCTCTCCCTTAATGCTCACTTCCAGTCTACTGCCACTTTCACCCCTTGTACATCTCATCACCTTACTTTTACCCACATTTATCTTTAGCTTTCTTCTATCACATACTCTCCCAAACTCTGCCACCAACTTCCTCAATCCCTCCTCCTCCGATATATATGTATGTGTGTGTGTGTGTGTGTTGTGTATACAGTATACCATGTAAAAACTATAATTTTATTTACATAGGCCAAACAGGTAAAGGTTTGAATAAAAGAGTTGTCACCTTGACGTGGTGGATAGGCTTGAGAATCTTAATGATTACAAAAGCTATGTCGATAGAGAGAAGATCTCTTCAGGGTCACCTATATCGAAGAGGTTTTGTAGGAAAGATCAGACAAAGAGCAGCTCAAACACACAGTCGCAGGACCCACTGTTAACTGTCACGTCCCTGATGGCAAACAGGGAAATTCCTCATAGATATATGGGGTACCGTCATAGTGACGGCGTGGACCATTGGGCACCCTATAAATATAGAGCTTCACCAAATATAATGAATAAGGTGACACCAGAGAAATATCTCACCAGAAACCAGTTGGCAGGGAGGTGAGATTACTGCCAACCTCCCTTCATAACCAATATGAATAGCACAACCAAAACAAAACCGGGCGTTCCTGTTAGATTGTCATTTCTCAACGGTCCAACTGCATTACCTTGTGTGCTTACGGACAGTGTGTCACCGAATGTGAGTAAGCACTGTCCAAGCAGATCCAAGTCTTGGACATTAAACAACATGATGAAAATGAAGATCTGTACTTACAACGTAAGAAGTCTCTCAGAAGACCACAGGCCGGAGAGTTTAATGAAAGAACTAGACAACATCAAGTGGTACATCGTAGGACTGAGCGAAGTCCGAAGAACGGAAGAAAAACTGATACAATTACAAGATGGCCACCACCTGTTCTATTATATAGGTAAGGACAAAGAAAGATGTAGTGGAGTAGGATTCTTGATAAACCGAGAGGTTGCTGGTAACGTAATCAAATTCAGTAGTTTATTGGACAGGGTAGCTTGGATTGTGATTAGGCTGCGTAAAAGATACACTCTAAAATAGTTCTAGTTTATGCACCAACTTCACATAGTTCAGACGGTGAAGTTGAGTCGTTCTATGATGATTTAAGTCAAGTAATAGATCAAGAAAAAAGTAAGTACACTTTGGTAATAGGTGACTTTAATGCTAAAGTAGGGAAGAAGATGGAAGATGAGACGTGCATAGGGAAGTTTGGAGTGGGTGAAAGAAATGACAGAGGCGAGATGTTTGTAAATTTTGCAGAAAACTACAATATGAGGACAATGAACACTTTCTTTCAAAAGCGTGTAGGTCATAAATGGACGTGAAGAAGTCCAAATGGAACAACAAAGAACGAAATGGACTTCATATTAGGAGATGAGAGCAAAAATGTTAGCAGTGTTACGGTGATAAATAGTGTCAACATAGGTAGTGACCATAGAATGGTAGGTTGCACAGCTGAATTCAATATCAGAGCCGAGAGAAATAATTTAGTTTTAAAAAAGAAAATTAGCCTTGCAAAGGTTAAGGATAATAATAAGAAATTTTAGTTAGAAATTAAAAAAAGATTCGAAGTTCTAAGAACTAATGAGGACAGCGTGGAATATGTTAATTTAGTGAATATCATTAGGGAATCGTCAGAGAAAGTAGGAAGTACAAAAAAAAAAAAAAAACCACTAGAGAAAACAAATACTCCAAAACTACAAGTGACCTATTTAAAAGAAGAGAAACCATGCAGATTAAAAGCAGGAGAGACGAAATAGAAAGAGTAGAACTAAACAAGCTTATCAACAAAAGGCAGAGATTAGAGAAAAGAAAGAGAAACATGGTTGAAATAGAGGAAACTATTCGGAAAGGTAAAAGTATTAAAGTGACCGAGCGCAGACATGCTTTAGGAAGATAGCAAATGATATGTTTGAAAGATAGAAATGGGGAAATAATTAAATGTAGAGACAAAATGGTAGAGAGTAGAAGAATTTTATCAAGAGCTTTACTTGTCGAAGTCCGTAGTTGAGTCAGTAAATTCATGTGTAGACGTTAGTAGTGTACCTGAGATTACAAAGGAAGAAGTAGAATTTGCTCTAAAAACTACGAAACGAGGAAGATCACCTGGGGAATATGGTAGCTCAATAGATGTGTTGAAAGACACAAGGAAATTAGCTCATATTAAATTAGTTCAGTTGTACACCCAATGCTTATGTCAGGAAAGCGTTCCTGATGCGTTGTGGAATGCTATAGTAATTTTGCTTCATAAAAAAGGAGACCAGAAGGACCTTAGTAAATATCGACAGATTAGCTTGCTATCAAACGTATATAAAGTATTCTCCAAGATCCTTACAAATAAACTAAGTCAAGTTTTAGATGGAAACCAACCGAGAGAACAGGCAGGCTTTAGGAGTGAATATTTGACTCTAGACCATTTGCAGGCGATAAATCAACTAATCGAGAAAACGACAGAATACAATATACCTCTGTGTTTAGCTTTTGGAGATTACGAGAAGCCCTTTGACTCGGTAGAACAAATAGCAATACTAAACTCGCTACGCAAACAGGGTACAAACAAACAGATCGTAAGTTTTAGAAAAAAAATTATGCGAAAGGTACCGCTATAATTCGACTACATAAAGATACAGAAAAGATCAAGATCGAGAAGGAGTACGGCAAGGCGATATAATTTAACCTAAATTATTTACAGCTTGTTTGGAAGATATTTTCAGAAGGTTGAGTTGGAAAGAAAGGTTTGAAGATTAATGGCGAATATTTGAACCACCTAAGATTTGCGGATGACATTATTCTTATTTTAGAAAAAGTAGAAGAATTGCAAGACATGCTGAGCGATCTAAACAAAGAAAGTCTCAGAGTAGGTTTAAAAATTAATAAAAGCAAAACCAAAGTAATGTTCAACACGAAAGTTCAAAGCAAAGAGATTGTAATTGATGGTGTGAGTCTTGAGGAAGTTGAAGAGTATAATTATTTAGGCGAGATGGTGAAAGGGACGAAAGATCATGATAATGAAATAAAAAGACGCATTACAATTGGTTGGAAAGTGTTTGGTAAGTATAATAAAATCCTTAGAGACTCTACCTTTATGTTTGAAACGTAAGTTTACAATCAATGCATTGTAAATGCAAGTGGTTTTTAAAAACAATAATAATGTTAAGTGTTTGTTAATTAAAATTTTACCAAGAGAAAAGGAGGGTTGTGTATACATTATACCTTGTAAAAACTGTAATTTTATTTAAATAGACCAAACAGGTAAATTTTTGAATAAAAGAATAAATCAACACAAATGTAGCATTAGAACGGGGCAATGGTCAAGTTGACTGTTTGTTCACCATATGGACTATGGGCATAACATTGCCTTGAAAAACACCAAAAGTAATTACGTCTTGTAGCAATATTATAGAATGACATATTATTGAAACCTGTTATATTAAAATGTGTTTTGAAAATAATATGAACTTGAGTTTGGTTATATTCAAACTGGACAATTTTATTATTAACCAGGTTGTTTGTGATAATTTATAATTTAGCTGTACTGAGCTTATTATCTTTGGACCTTTCCGAATCCCCTCTTTTTTATTATGTATAAAATACCACTTTTTGTATTACTACGTTATGCCTTTGAAGATGTCTTAGACACACAAAAGCGTTCAAAAGGGTGAGTGGGTAACCGTATTTTTCATTTCTCAGTGGTTTTGCACACACACACACACACACACACACACACACACACACACACACACACACACACACACACACACACACACACACACACACACACACACACACACATATATATACATATATATATATATATGTATATATATATATATATGTATATATATATATATAAATATATATATATATATACATATATATACATATATTTATATATATATATTTACATATATATGTATATATATACATATATATATATATATATATATATATATATATATATATATGTATGTATATATATTCACACACTGAATGGTCCCCAGTGCAGATATAAATCTTTTTTCAACCACATTAACTATTTACTTTTAATTCCATGTCATCACGAACGAGACTGATAATGCCCTCGTCGGAAACATATACGGAAACTGATACAAAGTGAAGCCAAGTGCTCGAACCTCAGCTCAGACGTATCAAAGTAACAGTGACTAACCACTGCATCATCAAGAGAGATATAAGTTGAGTACAATTTCTTATATTTGTATGCTCGAGCTACATACATATACACGAATTTTGTAATCAACCCATCCCCACTATGATGGTACAATGATAGTATGTGCGCGTGGGCAGGTGTTATACTATCATTATACCATCATAGCGGGGATGGGTTGATTACAAAATTCGTGTATATGTATGTAGCTCGAGCATACAAATATAAGAAATTGTACTCAACTTATATCTCTCTTGATGGCGCAGTGGTTAGTCACTGTTACTTTGATACGTCTGAGCTGAGGTTCGAACCCTTGGCTTCACTTCGTATCAGTTTCCGTATATGTCTCCGACGAGCGCATTGTCAGTCTCGTTCGTGAAGACATGGAATTAAAAGTAAAAAGTTAATGTGGTTGAAAAAAGATATGTACATATATATATATATTACAAAGGATTACAAAGGCGGAGCATGCCGACAGGAGACCTTTTGATCCATATCTAGGTCGGATGCGAAAAAAAATCATATTAATAATAAAACAATAAATAAAAACTATGATAATGTAAATAACAAATAAAATACATAAATAAATGCATAGGTATAGTTAGATAATAAACAAACAGGTAAATAGTAAATAATAATAAATTGACATATAACTAATAATAAATGAAAATCAGACAGACAAATGATAACAAAACAAAAACAAATAATATAAGATAAATTATAATCATTACAGCATCTTAATTAGGTATTTATCTAACTGATTCTTAAAGCTTCGAACTGAACTACATTGCACTACCTGTGCAGGAAGTTTATTCCATTCATTTACTACACGGTTGGCAAAGTTGTTTCTACCTACTTCCAAATTGAATCTATTTCCGGACAGTTTGAGACCATTGTTTCTTGTTTGATTCTCATTCAATGTGAAAATTTTGTCACTTTTGATGTTGTCAATTCCCCTTAAAATCTTAAAGACCTGTATCAAGTCACCTCTGAGTCTACGCTTTTTTAGGGAAAACAGATTCATGTGTTTTAGTCGATTTTCGTATGATTTATTTTTGATATTTGGAATCAGTTTTGTGGCTCGCCGTTGTACTTTTTCCAGTCTGTCAATGTCTTTAATGAGATTCGGTGACCATACAGAAACAGCATATTCCAAATGTGGACGAACTAACGATTTATATAGCTTGTTAATGAGTGATGGACTTTTGAAATCAAAAGATCGTGCAATCAGTCCCAGAATCTTATTTGCTTTCTCAGAGGCTGAAATACACTGCTTGGATGATTTGAGGTCGTTACTGATAATTACCCGAGATCTTTTTCACTATCCACTTTTGTTAACGAATTACCAAATAACTAGTAATCGTACTTACTGTTATTTTTACCTATGTGCATTACCTTGCATTTACTTGTGTTAAATTTCATTAGCCACTTTTCAGACCATTACTGTAATTTATCTAAATCTTCTTGAATATCTAATTGGTTTGAGTGATCATTTGCCACTCCGCACAGTTTTGTATCATCAGCAAATTTGGAAACAGTAGATTTTAGTCCATGGTCTATATCATTTATATATACTATGAATAGAAGTGGCCCAAGAACGGAACCCTGAGGAACTCCACTTGCAGCACTTTTCCATCCAGAAGTTTTTCCATTTAAAACAACTCTCTGTTTTCGACCATTCAACCAATTACTAGTCCAACCTAATAGGCTACCACTTATTCCATGCAAAGCTAATTTAGTAAGTAGTCTTTCGTGTGGGACGGTATCAAAAGCTTTTGCAAAGTCTAGATATATTAAATGTATATTGTTTCTTTTGTCATAATTCGAGATAACTGTGTTGTAGAATTCGAGTAAGTTAGTCACGCAAGAACGTTTCCGTCTGAAACCATGCTGGCTATCATTTATCAAACGGTTACTTTCTAAATGATGTTCGATAGCATCTCTGATGATAGTTTCCATTATTTTTCCTACGATTGAAGTCAAACTTATAGGCCTATAGTTATTTGGTTTCTTTTTGTCACTTTTTTTTAATATATGAATATGCATATACGTATACATACACGCACACACACACACACACACACACACACACACACACACACACACACACACACACACACACACACACACACACACACACACACACACACACACACACACACACACACACACACACACACACACACACACACACACACACACTCACACACACACACACACACATACACACACACACACACACACACACACACACACACACACACACACACACACACACTCACACACACACACACACACACACACACACACACACACACACACACACACACACACACACATATATATATGTATATATATATATATATATATATATATACATATACATATACATATACATATAAATACGTATATATATACATACATATACCAAAGGCTTTTTTCTCCCTTACATGGGAGGAAGCCAAAAAGAAAAAGGCATAGAAACCACTCCCACCCATTCCATCCCCTACATATTCCACTCCCCTCCACCCTCTTCCCTTCCTCACATCTTGGCACCTCCTGGGTGACGGGTCATCCCTGCATCCTGTCCACTGGTCTGGGTCAGAAGCAGTGTCACAGGACACAGCATATCCACAGCAAGGCCGCTTCATTAATTCGGCGACCCCTCCTCTCCGTTAGAGAGTGGAACGTAA
>NC_134781.1:10833881-10836381 GCF_046742065.1 Oratosquilla oratoria | reverse complement strand
CACTTCAAAAGGAACAAAAAACTTCGAAATAAAGAATGGCTCCGGTGCAGAGAATATATATCACAGTGGCCGTCAGCCCGCACCGTGAGAAAAAGAGAACTTACGGCGAAAAAAGAGAGAGAGAGAGAGAGAGAGAGAGAATTATATATAATAAAAGAAAGACACATATTGAAAAATGAATAGATAAAAGAATGCTTGGCCACCGACGTGTCCGACAGAAGGAAGAACAGAATAACATAAGCTAAGCAAACGTATTGCAATAACATACGAAGGGACAATAGTGGCTTCACAGAACGTCACTTAGGGTCTGACCAAATTTGATTTTAATCACTGTACGTCACTCAGATTTGTCTAACTGAATCTCAAAATCTCAGACATTGTAACATGTGACAGCATTTGCAGGAAGTGTATTTCATTTAAGGGTGGGCGTGAATACAAGATCGACCAAGGCATACAGGGTGTTGCATAAGCCAGTCAGCCTCTGTATTGTCATTGTCATATATATTCCTTTTAAAACATTGTATATTCTTTTTTAAAACACTGTTGGTTTTCATGATTCATTATTGTTTCTATTTGCGTTGTTGTTCAGTTTTTGTAAAACGTTATCATTATTATTTTTTCATATGTACCATTATTGGTACACTAGGTCTTGGATATTCAATTGACCACACCCTGTATATCCCATAAAGTCACAGATTTTTTCTTAACTGAATAAAGCCATCAGGTATAAGCTAGAACAAAACCCTAGTCTTCAGTATTCTAATAAAAATATTGGGAAAGCTAATCATCACTGATAAAACGTCAAAATCATTGTTCCGTGAAAGCGTCGTGCCTTGAATATATGTGTGTGTGTGTGTATTGCTGGCTAAATGCAGCTTCAAACTGGTCCGGTCATCGTCAACTGTTGTCTAATTCGTTTGAGTAAAAATGACTTCGGTTGCAAATATTTTGTTTTTCGAAACTTCAAATGTCAATTTACCTCTGGGTCATACATTGAGAAGCTTAATGACGACCAAAGAGAATCTAAGCCTATACGGAGCTGCCTAGTGTAGGCCTTATGGTCTCTTGCAGTCTCCTTCATTCTTATGTTCTTATGAATGTTAGGCGCATTATTGGAATGTTCTCAGGAACGTCTAGAATACTGGGAGCAAAGCCTCCCAGCTATTCAAATTTACAATATTTGACAAAGGATGGAACCGTCCCTCTCTCATGTCTGGTGGGTGACGTCGAATTGGATAAAGAAGAATGAAGTTATGATCTACAACAGATGGTCATTACGAAGATAACCACCCTTTTGAATAAAGAAAAAATGTAATCTACAACAAAGGTTCATGACGAGTAAAACTACTATTTTGGATAAAAATTATATAGCTATGATCAGCAAACAAAGGATCATCACAAGAACAAAACGTGATCTGTAACAAAGGGTTGTTATGAAAACAAAAATTCTTTCGGATAAAGATGAATGAAATTATCATCTACAACAAAGGGTCATCACGAACATAACTACAACCAGTCTTTAACACGGTGGCATGCCTCGTCATATTTTCTTCTGACTAACCTCAGATAGATTTTATGTAGCTGAAGGACTACAGACTAACAATGTCCGGAGTCTATTTCACAGCTGACTTAAATCACCCAGTTCTGGATCAAACTGGAGGCACATCAAGCTGAAGAAGTTAAGAAAATAAATCGAAGTCAGTTCGAGATCCTGAAACGAGGAATTGAAATCATTTCGAGTCCTCAAAACTACACCCGAAGTTAGTTCAAAACCCCAAAACGGAAAACAAAACAAAACACTAGGTCACTTTGAGATCCCAAAACAAGGAACTGAAATTAGTTCAAGACTTCAAAACGATACCCGAAGTTAGTTACAATTTAGAAAATGAAAAGAAACCAAAATCATTTTGGTACTCCAAAGCTTCACCCGAAGTCATTTAAACACCCCAAAACGATAACCAAAGTCAGTCTGTGGCCCCAAAACGGGAAAGAACTCAAAGACACTTCGAGATTCTAAAAGGATACCCAAATTCACCATAAGAGAACCCGAAGTTCTTTTAAAACTCCAAACCAACACCCAAAATCAGATCGTGACCTAAAAATGGGAAAGAACACAAAATCACTTCGAGACTCCAAAGTGAGGACCCGAAGTAGGACTAATCCGAAGAGCCTTCGGACTCTCTTGGCCTAGAGGGTCTTCTGAAGATAAGACGAAAGAAGCAAATGCAGGATCGAACTCCACTTTGTATACCACAGAATTTCTGTTTGAAGTTCTCCGTTAGAGGGAAAGCTTCACCCAGGAGAGCATACAGGGAGGTTCCCCAAGCTGAACAAAATCGTCTGGGTTTAGTCAAGATAAATGCCTTATTGAGGCATTGGCCCATAAGAGAATAGAGACAGTTAGCCAGAGCTAAGTTCTAAAGGGAGGTTTACACCGTTATAGGTGGAGAAACGTGAGTAAAGGAAGAAGTAAGAGAGGAAGTGGGGAGGGAAGAGAATA
>NC_134781.1:10818881-10823881 GCF_046742065.1 Oratosquilla oratoria | reverse complement strand
ATATATATATATATATATATATATATATATATATATATATATATATATATATATTTGCTAAGTGGTATTCTTTTTAAGGATATTAGAAAATCCAAATAATGCAGGGAAAGGGTTCATGAAAAAGAGAAAGATAACGGATGAAAATCCATGTGAACAAGTTGTATAGACACGGTAAAGGAAACATGGACTGGAGGTGAAGCCGTAAGGCGTGTATATAAACTCTGTATGTATCTAGTATGCTCATTCCTTTGAGAAAGTCGATAGACGAAACGTCAGGAATAAAAGCTTCACCTCCAGTCCATGTTTCCTTTACCGTGTCTATACAAGAAAGATAACGGTTAGGTGAATTATGACTTGAGCCGTTTCTGTTCGGCCGGAACTATCAGTCACTGCTTAAAGCTCAAACTGTGTACACCAATAGACAAACAGAGGACATTTACTCTTCCCCAGGTTTTTCAATTGTTTGTGAAGAGTTGTTATATTGCTGATACGAGTATATAGTAAATTGCACTTCTTTGTCGGTATGTGGATTCTTAGGGTCCTCAAGAAGAGCTCATTGAATTTATGCCTTTCACTGGTCAAACTAGAGGTGAAGATGTCTTTAGAGCTCTTGTCTTTTGTCTTGAAGAGAAATAAACACCAACCATATTATCTCAGCTACAACTGATAGGGCACCGAGCATGATGGAAAAAAAAGATAAAGGCTTTGTTTCTTTATAAAAAGAAAAGCTGGATCATGACTCATTTTTGATATTTGGAATCAGTTTTGTGGTTCATCGTTGTACTATTTCAAATCTGTAAATGTCTTTAATTAGATTCAGTGACCATACGGAAACCGCATGTTCCAAATGTACACAAACTAACGATCTATTTAACTTGTTAGTGAGAGATGGACTTCTGAAGTCAAAAGATCGCGCAATCAGTCCTAGAATGTTATTTACTTTCTCAGAGGCTGAAATAAACTGCTTGGATGATTTGAGATTGTTACTGATAATCACGCCGAGACTTTTTTCACTGTCCACTTTGTTAACGAATTTCCAAATAACTTGTAATCGTACTTACCGTTAATTTTACCTATGTGTATAACCTTGTATTTGCTTGTGTTAAATTTCATTAGCCACTTTTCAGATTATTACTGTAGTTGATCTAAATCTTCATGAACATCTAATTGGTGTAAGTGATCATTTGCCATTCCGCACATTTTTGTTTCATCAACAAATTTGGAGACAATATATTTCAGTCCGTGGTCTATATCATTTATATATACTATGAATAGAAGTGGCCCAAGAACGGAACTCTGAGGAACTCCACTAGTAAAAAGTTTCTGTCTAGAAGTTTTGCCATTTAAAACAACTCTGTTTTCGATCGTTCAACCAATAACTGGTCCAGCTTAATAGGCTACACTTATTCCGTGTGAAGCTAATTTAGTAAGTAGTCTTTCGTGGGGGACGGTATCAAAAACTTTTGCAAAGTCTAGATATATTTATCTATATTGTTTCTTTTGTCATAATTCAAGATGAATGTGTTGTAGAATTCGAGTAAGTCACGCAAGAACGTTTCCGTCTGAATCCATGCTAGCTATCATTTATCAAACATATTATTTTCTAGATGATGTTCGATAGCATCTCTGATGATAATTTCCGTAATTTTTCCTACGATTGAAGTCAAGCTTATAGGCTTGTAGTTATTTGGTTCTTTTTGTCACCTTTTTGAATATGGGAATAACGTTAACTAGCTTTCATTCTCTTTGGGACATCTCCTTTTGGAAGTGCTGTCATATGCGAGAAAGTTTGCATTGTTTGCTAGAGACAATGTGTTCCTTCATTTTCCATCACTGAAGAAATACAGAGAATCAACAAGCCGTGAGTTAGATGTTGGGAGCCTAAAAAGGGTTGTCTTGAGGAGGGAGATGTCTTTTAAAGGACGTTTCTATGATATGAAATGGGAAAAAGGCAACTTTGTCATTCGTGATCAAACCACTGGAGACAGACATGTCTGTTTGCAGCTTTACCTAAAGCAAATGAGCAGCAGAGAAGCTTGGAACATCTGATTAAAAATAGAGAAAAGTTTGAGCTTCAAATATAAAGTTCTACTTTCTCACCCTGAGTCATTAGTAAGACAAGCCACACTAGCAAGTAAAAAAAAAAAATGGAGAAAATTGCAGAATCTAAAAAAAATATATATATTTTCAGGTATAGAGTTCATTACCAGAAACCTACAATAAGTCCAAGCATGATGCATTTGATTTTTTATTCATTTTCGAATCTATTTATGTAAGCAAGTTTTTCAAGTATGAACCTTAAAAATGATCAAATCAAGAAACAAACTAAATGATGCGAGTTTACAATCTTGACTAAAACTGAAAACCACTTCTTACTCTCCAAACATTGAGAAGTTTTCCGAGGAAACTCAGGAATAGATATGACATTGATCAACTACCTTAGGGAATTTATTGATAAGATTATTTTTGTTTTATATTATCGAATTTTCTCTTCTAGTTACGGTACTGTACGAAAATAAGATTCAATGATTTATACTAAGGCAATTAGCGTATATTTCTTATATATTTTTTCTATTGTTTTTATCAAATTTTGTCATATACGTTATCATTTTTATAATTTCTGTGTTTTATGAGTGTCCTCATATAATAAGAAATCATACTGAATAATATATTTTATCTAATTGGTTTTGGAAGTATAAGTAAATTAAACAATATATAGAGTTGTTTTAAAGTCGGGGGTATTTTTACTCTAATATCATTGAAGTCTTGCAGATTTTGGCTTATGAGACCAATTTCTTTGTATTGCGGCTCCAACAGCACAACTTTTTATCAGAATGTAAAAAAAAAAAAAAAAAAAAAATATATATATATATATATATATATATATATATATATATATATATATATATATATATATATATAAGGGCTACTGCCCACTGACATAAGGGTATAGTTAGTATTTTTCACGTTTGTAATGGTTAAATAATTATCTAAGTTAAACATTTTGGAACAAGGTTTACTCCTTAATTGAAACGAGGAAACACACACACACGCGCGCACACACACACACACAAACACACACACACACACACACACACACACACACACACACACACACACACACACACGTAAAAAAGAAAATCAAATAATGTTTAGAAAAACTTAAAGATAAAAAAAAACACCATAGCCAGACAGTTGTCATCCAAGCTCTTAAAGTAAGTGAAAAACGAGATTGTTGTTCCATTAGAAATTATTGAAAAAAGAAAAGAAAAAAAAATCAATCATATCCGAAGATGTCCCAGGAAAATGAAAATCAGCTACCATTATCCCCATGTTCAAAAAGGGTAGCAAAAAGAAGCCAATGTACTATATGCCTATAAGCTTAACTACAATCGTTGGAAAATTATAGAAAACTATCATCTGAGATGCTATCGAACACCCTATAGCAAGTAACTGTTTAATAAATGATAACCAGTATGAATTCAGACTGAAACGTTCTTGCATGACTAACCTACTGGAATTATACAACACTGTTATCTCAAATTATGACAAAAGAAACAATATGGAATTTATATATCTGGACTTTACGAAGGCTTTTGATACCATCCCACATGAGAGGCTACTTGCTAAATTAGCTTCACATTGAATTAGTACCAGTCTGTTAAGCTGGACTAGTAATTGTCTAAACGATCCTAAACAGAGTTGTTCTAAATAGTAAAACTTCTAGATGGATTTTTTTTATGAGTGGAGTTCCTCAGGGTTCCGTTCTTGGGCCACTTCTATTCATAATTAATATTTGTAAATCATATAGACCACGGACTGAAACATATTGTCACCAAATTTGCTGATGATACAAAACTGTGTGGAATGGCAAGAACTTAAAGCAATTAGATATTCAAGAATATTTAGATAAACTACAGCAATGGTCTGAAAAGTGGCTAATCAAATTGAACACAAGTAATTGTAAGGTTGTGCACATGGGTAAGAATAACAGTATGATTACAAGTTATTTAGATAGACACGAACAAAAGTGGATAGTGAAAAGATATCTCGGCGTAATTATCAGTAATGATGTTAAATCATCAAAGCAGTGTATTTCCGCTTCAGAGAATATTTCCGACCCAGAGAATAAAATACTAAAACTCGTTGCGCGATCTTTGGATTTTAAAAGTACATCTCTCATGAACAACCTATATAAATCGTTAGTTCTTCCACATTTGGAATATGCTGTATACATATGGTCACCGATATTCATTAAAGACATTGACAGATTGGATAAAAGGTCAACGGTGAGCCACAAAACTGATTACAAATAACAGAAATAAATCATACGAAAATCGATTAAAATATATAAACCTAGTTATGTGCCAAAATATCTCCTGTCAGCATGCTTTTCCTTTGTAACTCTTTGTAATATATGTGTATATAAACACACACACACACACACACACACGACTCGGTGGGGCGGTTGGTAGAGTCCCCGACTGTCGCTATGGCGGTCTGGGTTCGAATCCTGCACGGGGCTGAAATAATTTCAGTATCGCTGCGTTTCGAGTCGTTACTCCAACTCTCGTGGGCGGGAAGTTGGGTGTGTGTGTGCACGTAAGGTCACAGCATTACCCATAGATCGGTCAGACGAGCTCAGAGCTCTCTTCCGGGAGGGATATAGCTGTCGATAACGAGTCCAACACGTGATCCAAAGACCATAGTGAAACACACACACACACACACTCACACACACACACACACACACACACACACACACACACACACACACACACACACACACACACACACACACACACACACATATATATATATATATATATATATATATGTATATATATATATGTATATATATATATATATATATATATATATATGTATGTATATATATATGTATATATATATATATATATATATGTATATATATATGTGTGTGTGTGTGTGTGTGTGTGTGTATGTATATGTATGTATATATACATATACATACATATATA
>NC_134781.1:10808881-10811381 GCF_046742065.1 Oratosquilla oratoria | reverse complement strand
ATGTATATATATATATATATATATATTCATACATATATATATTCATATATATACATATATATATATATATATATATATACATACAGTATATATATATTTATATATGTATATGTAAATATAGTAATAACAATGATAATTACAAAAAATGAAACTAAAACATAATAGAGTTTATTGAAAATGTTAATTATCATTAGAATATGATGATGAAAATAAAAATGAAGATAAATGTAAAGATAAATATAAAGATGAAGATAAAGATAAAGATATAGGTAAAAATACAAATAGAATCAAAGATAAAGATGAATACAAAGATAGAAATAGAGATAGAGATAAAGATGAAAAATTAATGATAAATACAAAAGTATTTGAAAAGAAAAAACATTGAAAATGAAGGAAACAAATAAAAATTCCCCACTCAGAGGATGTGACGTTCTGTCGGGTGGCAGTTTCGTGAACAATGCGAGTGCATCTCCGGCAGCCAATCAGAATGCAGGAAAGTACTCCTACTTGAAAGGCTTCGTTGTTATTGGCTGATATATGAGTGAGTGTTAGGTGTGAGCCCTTTCAATGCTTTAATAATATGTTATGAAAAGAATTAGAGCAAGTTTGCGTTATCACGAGCTATATTTACTAAAAATCATTCAAAGATTAAGTCTTCTTACTTTGATATTTTATACAAATTATAGATAATAAGTTCTAATGATAACTGATACAAATGATGAAGTATATACTTTGAATTGAAAAATATATAGTATGAGTAAAATTGTCATAGAATATCTCTTGTATTATATTCATGTGTATTTTTCTGCCAGGTTTTATTAATATCTTAATAAAAGATCTACCGCATATTAATATGTATATCCTTTTAATTACGAATATATCAAATACTAAGTTGTGGATATATATTTAGATATATGGACAGATAAGTGAATTAACAAGGAAATATATAGGTAAACAAACACATTAAATATTGAATATGTAAATAGATAAATAGATCGATATGATAAATATGTAAATTAATAAACAAATAAAGAAACAAATAAGTAAATGAATAGGTAAATAAATGAACGAATGAATAAATGAATAGATAAGTATATAGATGAATAGGTGAATAAATAAGTAAATGAATAAACACAAATGAATGGATAAGTAAATGAGTGGGTCAATAGACAAATGAATAACTGCATACACAAACAAATGAACAAATGAATGAATAAAGAAATGAATATATAAATGAGTAAAAAGAGAAAATTATTAATAGATAAATACATGAATAAATAGGTTTATACATATTTGTATATGCTTATTTGTTTATATACTTATACATATATGCACTTTATTATAGACTTATGTAAATATGTATTTAATAATAAATTTAGTTAGGAGGCAGAAAATACATGAATAAATAGGCTTATACACATTTGTATATATTTATTTGTTCATATACTTATACAGTACATATATGCACTTTATTATAGACTTATGTAAATATGTATTTAATAATAAATCTAGTTAAGAAGACGGCAGATATGCTGTTCTTGTTGATGTGTGAAGAAAATATCAACAAAACTCTTGTTTCTCGCTCTCGTGGGATTACAATGGAAAGCAAACCAGCAAGTGTGTGTTTGAATAATGATGAGACTGGATAAAGCAGGAAGCATGTTAGTCAACTATCTAGGTTAAGAAACAAAGAAACAAAAACAAAGAAATAAGGAACAAATGAACAAATAAACAAATAAACAAGCAAACAAACAAATAAATAAACAAATAAGCAAATAAAGAAAAATAAATAAATAAATAAACAAGTAAACAAGTAAACAAGTAAACAAACAAGGAAACTAGTAAACAAGTAAACAAGTAAACCAGTAAACAAGTAAACAAGTAAACAAATAAAAATAAACAAATAAACAAATAATCAAAGAAACAAAGAACAAAGGAACAAAAAAACAAAGAAACAAAGAAACGAAGAAATGGAAAAACAAGCGAACGAACTAATTAACTAACCAACAAACAAACCGACAAAGACAAACAGACAAACAAACAAATAAACAAACAACAAGAAGCAGACAGACAAACAGGTAGACAAATAGACAAACAAAAAACAAACAAAAAGACAAACAGACAAAAGACAGATAGACCGACAGACAAACAAATAAATGGACAGTCAAACAGACAATCAAACAAGCAGACAGAAAACAAACATAAAACAAGCAAACAAAGAAGCAAATAAATAAACAAACAATCAGACAAATAGACAGACAAAACGATAAACAAACAAGCAAGCAAACAAAGGAACAACACAGACAAACAAACCAACAAACATGAAAAATGGATTGAATTGTCTACCTTTCCTATCAAAATAGATTTTCTTGTATAGATCCTATTTCTAACCAGTTTAAGGTTTAAACGAGTTTATTTAGTATAACTCGTATTGGTTGTTAGGCTTGGTTAAGCACATACCTATTTCCTACCAGGATCTTGTTAAATAAGGTGAATTATT
>NC_134781.1:10761381-10766381 GCF_046742065.1 Oratosquilla oratoria | reverse complement strand
TTTGAAATATTTGAACAAGAACAAGATGATTCTAACAAACTTAAAGGTATTCTTTTAAGATTGAAAATGTCTTAGAAATCCACGAGGATGTATAATTTTTTCACATTTAAAATTTCACATTTAACAATTTGGATTTATTTTCAAACTTCATTGAACAGTGTAGCAAACCTAGAGATGTTTTAATAATCTTGGGGGCATCTAGTACTTCACAAACTGTAGCTTCTAAAGTATATATATATCTTCTAGTGCCCATGTTATCTAATTATTAGAAGTATAATGAAATGACAAACCTTGGAATGTTTTTAACAGAATTGAGAACGACTCTACGAGATAAAAAAAAAAAAAAAAAAAAAAAATGGAAATTTGGTAATCCTCTCTATCACTGCTTGAAACATTCCAGTAATCAGAAGCCCATCACGTCTAGAAATAGGCCCGTCGTATTCCTAGATAGTGATTAGACTAAAGTATGAGAGAAAGAAGGTCTTTGGTTCTAGATGGGCAGAACTACTGTCTTGTCTCACAGCTCTCACAGCTGCAAAGGCAACTGCTGTTCCACAGGTAAAGTGTTTGGAGGACATAATGACACAGATGCACATGCAGCTGCGCAAGGGGGATATGCAGCTTGAACACAAAGGAAGTGTGCTTTGTCCCGACGGATGGCCTTTGATACAGAATAGTATTAAAGGATTTTCCTTTTCAAGCTCTAGTAATATATATATATATATATATATATATATATATATATATATACATATATATATATATGTATATATATGTGTATATATATATATATGTATATATATATGTGTATATATATATGTATACATATATATATACATATATATATATATATATATATATATATATATTATCGGAAATTTTTAAAACACTGGACTCAGAGTAACAGAATTTATTACCAACGTTTCGAGCCCTGTCCGGGGTTCGTCCTCAGGGTTCGAAACGTTGGTAATAAATTCTGTTACTCTGAGTCCAGTGTTTTGAAAATTTCCGATAACATGGCCCCTGGACTCCAGCTCTTTACGAACGTAATATATATATATATATATATATATATATATATATATATATATATATATATATATATATATACATATATATATATATATATATATATATATATATATATATATATATATATATATATAAGCTAATATTAATACGGATTTTTTTAAATTCACCTTTTTACCTCTATTAAATATATAATCTGGTTCCGGTATATTGATGATATTTCATCCATTCACTACCTCATCCATATTTATATTGAACAGCCAAGGCGACATAAAACATCCCTGGCGAAACCTTACCTTTACCTCAAACCACTCACTCTCTCCATTTCTTATTCTAATACAGGCTCTACTAATCTCGTAAAAGCTCTTGACTGCTCATAACAGCTTTTCTCCTATCCCATACATCTACAATACCTCCCACAATGCCTTCCTGTCTACCACGTCCTAAGCCTTTTCCAGATCCATAAAGGCTCATAAAATACCCTTACCTTTTCCTAAAGCTTTCTCACATATCTGCCTTACCACAAAAATCTGATCCACGTAACCCCTACCTGTCCTAAACCCAGAATGTTCCTCACCAATTACTCCCTCTGTTCCTCTCCTAATCCTTTCAATCAAAATCCTCCCATAAGCCTTCCCAACTACACTCAACAAACTGATACCTCTGAAACTACTACACTCACACTTATCCCCCTTTCCCTTGTAAAGTGGAACTATAGAGGCACTCCTCCAGTCCTCCGGCACTCTACTCTCTCTTAAACAAACATTAAATAACCTCACTAACCGCATGACGCTCATACAACTCAGGTGCCTTACTTTCTTTCAACATATTAGCAAATACTTTCATCTCATCTTTCCTTATTTCTCCTCCATTTTCCTCACTCATCATTCACTTTCTTAGCGTTTCCTACTGCAAATACTTTCCCCTCCCTATTCTCATTCACATTTAGCAACTCTCTAAAATACTCTGCCCATCTTCTTACTGCCGTCTCTTCCATTATCATCTCTCCATCCGCACCTATTACCTTATCTTCTCTACTTGATTCGCCTCTTCTTCCTCTCTTAATTTCTTTCCAAAACATCTTTTTATTACTTTAAAAAAAATTCTATCACATATAAGTGGCTGTCGCCGATTAAGCGAAGCGGCATTGCTGTGGATGTTCTGTGTCTTTCTGCATTACGTTTGTCTTAGGGCAGTTAACGGATGTAAGGATGACCTGTCATCTATGAGGAGCTGAGATAGGAGGAGTGGAAAGGGTGGTGGGGGGGAGTGAAATGTGCGGGAATAGGTACGTGCTTCTTACTTAACTACGTCCCTTATATGGGGGAAAATGCTCTTGGTAGATACATAGATAGATAGATATATAGATAGAAAGGTAGATAGATAGATAGATAGATAGATAGATATACGGGAAGGCGAACCAGCGGCTTGCTACAACTGACAAGTCTTTGCCCTACCATGGGTTTCTCACTTCTCACTGCGTGAGAATAGGATGGTGAGGTGGGTCGCCTGCTTTGCCTTCGCACTAAACGTTCACACTTGACGCTCATCAAGGCTTCACTCAAGAAGACTTCTTTCGTTCTCTCTTTGGTGCTCAGTCACCTCTCCGTCCTCCTCCTCCTCCTCCTTTTTCTCCTCTTTTCGTCGTTCACTTCCACCTCCTCGTTCAACTCCTCTTCTATCCCTTCCTCCTCCTTCTCCTTAAGATACTCCTCCTTCCAGACTCTCTTTTTCTTCTATTTCCTTTTTTTTTTTTTTTACCATTTATTTCTCTTTTTTTCTTTTCTCTTTCTCTTTCCCTTCCTCTTTCCCTTTCGCTTTCTCATTCCCTTTTTTCCTTTTCCTTTCTCATTCCCTTTTTTCTCTTTTTCTTTCTTTTTACTTACTCTTTATTTTTCCCTTCCTCTTTTGCTCTCTTATCTTCCTTCATCTGTTTCTTTTTCTCCTCTCCTCTTACTCTTCCTTCTCCATCTTCTCTTTCTTTTTCTTTTTTTTCTTCACCCCTTTCTCTTCGTTCTCCTCATTTCCCTCTTGTTCCTCCATTTCCCTTTTCTCCTTCTTTTCCTCCTCCTTCATTCTTTCTTCCTTCTCCTCCATCTCCTCCTACTAGCAAACGCCAGATGATTTGATTAATTTAAGACCAGAAGGGAATGAGAATCTGCAATGACCAAGCACTAGTTCAGAAGCCAACACCAGGAGGCGCTGAGCAGCTGCAGCTGAAGCCGCTACCTTTGCCCTGTTATAAACTTCGGCTGTTGGTAAAAGTAACATTCATTGCTGGGAATCGAAGAGAAATGCGGGATTCGAACCCACAACTAAGTAAACGCAAGACCAATACGTGTCCGATTACGGCCCACTTATGTATATGTTGTTCTTATTTGCGTCAGGATACTTGTTACTGGTGGTGAGGAACTTACGCCAGGAGGTGCTGAGTAGCTGCGGCCGAAGCCGTCACCTTTGCCTTATGATACGCTTTGGGGACTGTGCGCTGGTAGAGTAATCGGAAGCGTATGAGTCTCAAATCTTCCTAGTTATGGGTTCGAGTCCCGCGTTTCTCTCCTAATCCCAGCAGTGAGTGGCTGTTACCTCCCACAACAGTCCAAACACGTAGTGGGGGTAAAGGTGGCGGCTCCGGCCACAGTTACTCGGCGCCTACTGACGTAGGTTCCTTACTTGTTATTGCTCTTTGTTCTTGGAGATTAGTTGAAGTCTCATTTCAAAGCCACGGAGTTCCAAAGACAAAATGAATATTTCGACTTATAAAGAAAATAGTCCAACTTATAGAGGAAAATATTCCGACTTAGAGGCAATATTCCCGCTTATAGAGGAAATATTCCGACTTAGAGGAGTTCATTCTATTTATAAAGGTTGTATATCGATAAACATAGGAAATATTCCGACTTATTGAGGAATATTCCGACTTATAGAGGAATATTCCGACTTATCGAGAAATATTCCGACTTATAGAGGGATATTCCGACTTATAGAGAATTATTTTTTTTAAAGAAAAAATATTCTGACTCATACTTATGCATGAAATTTTCTGTTTATAGAAGCAATATTCCGATTTTTAGAGGAAATATCCCGACTTATAAAGGATATACTTCGACTTATAGAAGCATTATCCGACCTATAGAAAGATATTTTTTTCTTGCTTTCTTAACCGTTTGTTTTATACCTAAGTACTGTCACGTCTGCTTTCTTCAACATTTTCTGATTTATCTACCTCATTTAATTTTGTCACAATGTTGTGGTCCTATATTCACAGAAATTTCGAGTTATTCAGAATTACCGAGTTACTGAAAATACTGAGTTATCACAAAATGCCAAGTTGTAAAATAAAACTTAGGAATTCAAACTTGGAGTGAAAATAATTTCTAGTTTCTTTCTTTCTTTCCCTGCATCTTACTTCATCTTTTATTTATTCTTTTTTGTATTTCTATTCTCACTTCCTCTCCATCCTTCTTCCCTTTATCCTTTCGTTTTTGCCACTTCTACATACTTCCCTTTCCATATCCCTTCCCCTTTTCCTCCTCTTCACCTTTCTCTCCTTTTTCCATCTCTTGTGCATCGTGTTTCGAGGATTTTCTCTCTCTCTCTCTCTCACTCATTCTCTCTCTCTCTCTCTCTCTCTCTCTCTCTCTCTATATATATATATATATATATATATATATATATATATATCCCTCTGTCTCTCTCTCTGTCTCTCTCTCTCTCTCTCTCTCTCTCTCTCTCTCTCTCTCTCTCTCTCTCTCTCTCTCTCTCTCTCTCTCTCTCTCTCTCTCTCTCTCTCTCTCTCTCTCTCTCTCTCTCTCTCTCTCCACCCTTTATCGTCTTTCCTCCTTTCTATTTGTTCCTTTCTTCTTTTCTCATTTTTTTCCTCCTCTTCCTCTTTATTTTAATCCCTTTGTTCATTTTTCATTAATATAGCTTCTCTCTATTCCTATCTTTCTTTCCTTTCTCATACATTC
>NC_134781.1:10746381-10748881 GCF_046742065.1 Oratosquilla oratoria | reverse complement strand
AGAAGAAGAAGAAGAAGAAGAAGAAGAAGAAGAAAAGAGGAAGAAGGAAGATGAAGAGGAGGTGTAGGAGAAGGAACAGATGTAGGAGAAAAAAATCAAATTTAACAGTAAGGTTTATGAGGTAAAGTGACCCAAAACTGATGCAAATTGTCAGGTTTTAGAACAAGTAAAGGAAAGGTACAATGGCTCAGAATAATGTACATTGGTAACAATGATAATAATAATGATGATAGTTATAAATATTATTAATAATAACAATGATTTTGATAACAATGGTAATGATAATATTAATGAAAACAATACTAATAACAATGATATTAATAATACAATAATTATTACAACAATAACAAAAACAAAAACGAAAATAATGACAATGATAATAATAATAATATTACTACTACTACCACTACTACTGCTACTACTACTACTTCTACTACTACTACTACTGCTACTACTACTACTACTACTACTACTACAGCTACTACTACTACTACTACTACTATTACTACTACTACTACTACTGCTACTACTACTACTACTACTACTACTACTACTTGCTGCTACTACTACTACTACTACTACTACTACTACTACTACTACTACTACTACTACTACTACTAATACTACAACTACTACTACTAATAGTAATAATAATAGTAATAATAGTAATTAATAACACTGGGGAACACTCATTTTGTTGCATTTAAAAAAAGACTTTTCTATAGTCAACTTGAGTGTGCTGATTTCAAATCTGAAGTCGGGTTTTGTCTGCAAGCTACAGATTTTATGCAATTTGACATTTTTATTTATTTTTTAAATTTTCGTTATTATAGGAAATTGCAATATCAGCCACAATTCTTTTGTTCACTTGAATCTTAAAACAGTATGAAAGCCATTTCTGTACATTTATTAAGGCAAAAGAAACAGAACATTAACAGAACATCTATCCCAAAGTTAGATTAGCATCCTTCAGAACATCACCACAGCTGATGGAAGCTTATCAATTTCTTTGTGTATTTTTTCAGGCAGGAATTTGCGTTTGTAACTTTTGCGTTTGTACATTTCATCTGGGCAATTTCGTTTAATGCTCCAGCAGTAGTCAGCCATCATACTTTTGTCCCAGCGCCCTTGGTAGCGTTCTTCCATGATCTTTAGGTCTTGGTGGAATCGTTCTCCTTGTTCGTCACTCACAGCCCCCAGGTTGTCAGGGAACTGATCAAGGTGGCTGTTCAAAAAATGAAGCTTGATGCTCATGTTGCACCCGAGATCACGAAAAGCGAGGAGCATTCTGTTCACAAGTTCACTGTAGTTCTCCGCCTTATTGTTTCCAAGGAAGTTCTGAACGACTGCCACAAAGGATAACCATGCTGCCCTTTCTAAAGCGGTCATCTTAGCAACAAACTGATCATCACGAATTAGGGTTCGAATCTGTGGGCCATCAAACACGCCTGCTTTGATCTTCTCAAATGATAACCCTGGTAAAGCTGTGATGATGTGTTGGAAACATTCACCTTCAGTTTCCAGTGCCTTGACAAATTGTTTCATCAAACCTAATTTGATGTGAAGAGGAGGAAAGATGATCTTATCTCTGTTTACAATTGGGTCTTGTATGATATTTGGCATGCCTGCTTCAAGGGTGTCACGAATAGGCCAGTCCTTCTGGACCCAATGTCTGTCTCGTGCTCGGCTGTCCCACATACAGAGGAAACATGGAAACTTGGTGAAACCTTTCTGTTGTCCAAGAAGAAAGTTGACCATCTTTAAGTCTACACAAATTATCCAATTGTGCTCATGATACTTTAATAGTCCATGACCATTCTCATATCATCATAGTCTTCCCGCAAATGCACCGAGTGACCGACAGGTACTGCTCCATAAACATTGCCATTATGTAAAAGAACACACTTTAGACTGCGTTTTGAACTGTCTAAAAAGAGTCTCCATTCAGCAGGACTATAGTAAGGTACACCCAGTTCTTTGAGAAGCCCTGGGATGTCATGGCAGTAAACAAACTGTCTGTCTTTTGAAAAGAAGGTCACAAAAAGCTGGTCACGCTTTCTGAAATATGATACTTTAACAGAGTGATCAACAAGATTTCTGCCTTGTAATCTTGATGCCAAAAGCTCTGCTGCTTTCTTTGAAAGACCTAAATCCCGCACTAAATCATTCAGTTCAGCCTGGGGAAGAGGCTTAGGGACGGGGAAAGGTTCAGTGTCTGAAGAACAGTCCTCCGATTGTGAACACTTTTCTGACAATTCACTGTCACAACTGTCTTGCTGGCTTGTATCATGTCCAATGTCTTTATCGTCCAATGAAGGCAAGCCTTTGAAAACTGGAACAGGTACTTCTTCAGAGTGCGGAACAGGCCGAATAGCTGAGGGAATGTTCGGAGACGTAATCTTATGTCGGTTTTTCTTCCCAACACCCGTTGTGTTTACCATGCAGAAATAACAGTCAGTTACATGGTTGGTGGGTTCGCGCCAAATCATTGGAACTCCAA
>NC_134781.1:10733881-10736381 GCF_046742065.1 Oratosquilla oratoria | reverse complement strand
ATTTTTCTTTTCAATTTCTTTTGTAAATTTAATTGATGATACCAAACTGTTAAACATTAATAAAAAATTGTCTAAATATTGGTCAGTAGACCACATACATAATACATCGTCAACATATCTACGCCAAATGGCTTTCTTAGGAATAATTTTAGACAAAATATCTCTTTCAAAAAATTCCATATACAAGTGGCTGAGGAGTGGAAAGGTAAACTGTTAAACTATATATTTGGCACATTAAGAAAGGAGTGTAAGAAATTAGAACTTAAACTGAGAAAGAAATTTAACCGACTAATAATTGATAGTGATTGGATCAAGCATGCTAATTCCGATCTTATTCTTAATCTTTCTGATAAACCTTTAAGTTTTGATGCAAAATGTGCCTTAGTATATGAATCAAAATTTGCTGCCAACTACCAACAGGTCAACTATGTTGATATTGCCAAGGGTTTTTGCAATTTAGAAAAATGTAGTGATGTCCCAGTCCAAGACATTAACATTTGTAAAGGTTTTGTTTACAATGCATTGAATGTGACAGATTATCCAAGTTGTCCAAAAAGATTTGTCACAGCATTAAGCGCCTTAAAGAAAGACAAGGACTTGCATATAAGAAAGGCTGACAAAAACAATTGTGTTGTAATTATTAACAAAATTGATTATATTGAAAAAAATGGACACATTATTAAGTGATGAAGAAACGTATGTGAAGGTAAACAAGAGCCCATTAGAGACGGTTAGCAGTGAGTTCAATAAAAAAATTAAGAAATTGCTAGTTGGAAACAATGAACTTATCAAACAACTTGTATCGTTGTCACCGTCATTACCTTATATGTACGGTTTAATTAAAACTAACAAAATCAATAATTCAGCTAGACCTATCATTTGCTCTATTGGTTCTTGCACTTACAAGTTGTCCAAGTGGTTGGTGTCGCTATTAATCCCTCTTGTAGGTACTATTTCCCATTCTCATGTAAAAAACAATGTTGATCTCATCGAAAAGCAATCTGTCAAAATCCCTCCTTTGATTTGAATCTTGTTAGTTTTGATGTTATTAGCTTATTCACTCTAGTTCCTGTTTTAGATTTGTTAATATATTTAGAAGACGAATTGAAGAAATATGATATGCCTTTGCCGGTCCACACATTAATCAATCCCATAAAGTTATGTTTATTAGATTCAAAATTTAAATTCAATGGTAAATTTTATGTGCAAAAGTTTGGAAAGGGAATGGGGAATCCTTTATCTCCTGTTTTTTATGCAACTTGTATATGGAATTTTTTGAAAGAGGTACTTTGCCTAAAATTATTCCTAACAAAGCCATTTGGCATAGATATGTTGACAATATATTGTGTATTTGGCCTATTGACCAACCTTTAGACAATCTTTTATTAAAGTTAAACAGTTTGTTACCATCAATTAAATCTACAAAAGAAATTGAACAAAACAATAGTCTGCCCTTTTTGGATGTTATGATTTATAGATTTGGTAATAAGTTTAAATTAGATGTTTACAGGAAACCTACCAATGTTCTTTCTTATATTCATTATTATTCTTATCACCATCTTAAAACTAAAGTATCAGTATTCACTTCAATATTTCTAAGGGCCTTTAGAGTTTGTTGCCCAGAATTTTTAGACCAAGAAATTTAAACCGTTTATGACATTGGTAATAAATTGAAATGTCCAAAACACTTAATTGACGTAGCTCAAAACGCAGCAAATAAATCTTTTTTATAGTCTTACTCATAACCAGCAATTCAGTTTTAATAATAATTTAACCCTCCTTTTTCATCATTTTTTTTTTTAGTTTTACTCGTACTTTTTTTTTTTTAAGTCTATATTTATTTGTTCGGTACCATATCATGTTGGCATCCTCAGCAGCGAGCGAGGCGACAAGGTAGCAGAAGAGGCTGCATCCGTTCCTTTCTATACCTCCATTCCGTTTCCTGAAACAGACTCCCAAACCGCCTTTCACTCAATACATAACTTGTCCCCAATGTTTTGAAATAGAACTATAATGCTTAGGAATAGAATACTCTCGTTGCAAGTATGGATAATCTTATGACTTGAAGTTGTCCTCCCTCTTGCCCATATGGCTACACCCACTCACAATAACAGGCATTGTACTAGGAGACCCGACTTACTTGCTATCTGTTTTTATTTTATTTTATTTTGTTTTTTCAACTTTATTTTTATTCTATTTTCTATTCTATTTCATTCCATTCTATTTCATTTCATTTTGTTTCATTTTATTATGTCTTCATCTAAATCACCTTATTCTATTTTATTTTATTTTATTTTACTTTATTGTATTCTACCTTATTTCATTTCACTTTATCTTATCATACTATATCTTATTTTATTATATTCTATTTTATCTTATTTTATTTCTTTGCATTTAACCATACTCTATTGTATATAATTTTGATGAGGATATGGTTTTACTTTCTTTTATTCTACTTTATTTAATTTATTTTTATTTTATTTTACTTTTTTAATTTTAT
>NC_134781.1:10726381-10728881 GCF_046742065.1 Oratosquilla oratoria | reverse complement strand
CCACGTCGATGGAACGCTGTGGCCAGCAAGAGTGGAGGCTCAGCACAACGCGTCTCACCCAGCAACCCGAAGAACGCATGGGCAGGAATTGTCCCCAGAGCGTCCGTCACTCTCCAGAGAACGTCCGTCGGCGATATCCATGGCGTTTCCTGAGAATCAACGCCTATTTGGCCTCATCACTTGAGTTTCTGTGTGCGGTGCGTGGTTTCGGTACAAGTTGAACTTCCGGAGATTGATCATTGCTCGTTTTCCTTAAAAAGAAGAAGAAGAAGAAGAAGAAGAAGAAGAAGAAGAAGAAAAATTGATTCGATGATTCAAAATCACCTAGAGTTACATTCCTGGGAGGTCACGGTTATGTATATATATATATATATATATACATATATATATACAGTATATATATACAGTATATATACAGTATATATACAGTATATATATTATATATATATATATATACACTGAAGATGTAATATACGAAAGCGCTCTGATCCGTTTGTTTATTTTCTTAAGTGGTTACCTTGCATTTATAAAACACACGTTCCTAGTGTTCCTATTGCATATATATGTATAAATATATATATATATATATATATATATATATATATATGTATATATATATGTATATATATATATACATATATACATACATACACTAAAGATGTAATATACGAAAGCGCTCTGCTCCGTTTGTTTATTTTCTAAAGTGGTTACCTTGCATTTATAAAACGCACGTTCCTAGTGTTTTATTACATTTATATGTATATATATATATATATATATATATATATATATATATATATAAATATATATATTCATATATATGAGTGTCAGTGTGGGAAATTTGTTCCTTTCTTGTTCAACGGGAAAGAATACAGACAACACCGAGAAATTTCTTACATTCGAATAAGATACATCAATGCCAAAAGAGCCTCAGTCTTTGTCTTTTGCATAACCTGACCCAGTGCTTGGCAAGCACGTCAAGATTATATAATGTAACCACAGAAATATATCAGGCATGTGCCCTGCACACTCTTGGCATGTGCACTACACACTCTTTGTACAAATGTACAATGCGCACATTATTGTACATTATAACTTGATTAACCCCACCAAGTCGTAATGTAATCAAAAGCGGTGCCGGTCTCGCATTTGCTTAGTTGTGGGTTCGAATCCCACACGCTCCTCTCAGATTCCCAACAGTGACTGTTACACTCCCTAACAATTACTGAAGTGTATAGGAGAAAGGTGATGGCTTCGGCCGCAGTTACTCGCCTGCTGGCGAAGGTTACTTACTTTCTTCTCCTTCCTTTATGAACTTTTTTGTCACAATCCTCATCCTTCTTCCCGGTACAAGACGCTTAATATCGTTAAGTTCCCTGTATGTATTTCTTTCCTTATTTTCCTTCTCTTCCCTCTTCCCTTCATCATAGCATATTATGTCCACAGTTCCTCTGTCCTTCTTCTTTTCTCACTCCCTTCCTGTTCTCGTTTCTATCTGTATCTTTTCCCTTCAGTATCTCTTTCCTTAAAAGTGGTCGTTGTCTGTTTCTTTCTCTACGTCTGACTACCCATCGTCCCCGCATTGTACCACATTTGCTTATTATCTTCAACCACCTCCTACTCCCCTTCACGTCTCCTTACCTCCTTCGTTCTCATTTCTCGAACCGTACCTCTCTTTCGAAAGCGCATTTCATTATCCTTATTATCCTGTTTTATCTCCTTTATCGGCTAACAACGTCACTTTGATATCAATCTAATCATAACCAAAGACTTCGTCCTTTCTTGCCATTATCTTATTTGTTTACTTAATCATCAATTTACTAGCCTCCAGTTTACGTATTTGAACAGGGGCCATTCACATGCAATTCATTTGTGCTGTCCCTTTTTATTATCATATACTTTTTTTTTTTTTTTTTGTATCCAGGTTTCTTCATCGGGGAATGTCCTCTTCTCCTTCCCCTATCATATGTTGTTCATTGGCTCGTGGATATAATTCTTTGTAATGACTGTGCAATGGAGCTTTTGCAGCTTACACCTTCAAGATCTTTCTGCATGAGAGAGGTCATGCACGTATTGTTGTTGTTTTACGTAAACCTACATACACACTTCAGGCACATACACATACATATTAACACGCACACCCATATGCACACATGTGTACAAATATACAAATATATACATTTATATATATGCACACATACACTTGTATACATGTATATACGTGTACATATACACATATACATACATACACATATGGACATGGACATATGTGCATAAATACATCTACACATGTACACGTATAGTAACACAAATACACATACACATACACGCACAGACACACATATACATATACACATACACGTACAGGCACACAAATACATATACAAATACATATACACATACACCCACCCACACACACACACACACACACACACACACACACACACACACACACACACACACACACACACACACACACACACACACACACACACACACG
>NC_134781.1:10716381-10721381 GCF_046742065.1 Oratosquilla oratoria | reverse complement strand
GTCAGTCGTTTCCATGTCCTCTCTTCTTTCGTTCTTCTCTTCTCTTAATCCCTTCTCCTCCATCTCCTAATTTTATTCCTCCTCCTCTTTTGACTACGCGCTCCTCCCCTACTCCTTTGTCTTACTTCTCTCTTATCGAGTTATCTTCGCCTCTTCCTCTCCTCCTCCTCCTCCACTTCTTCTTCTTCTTATTCTTCTTCTTCTTCCTTTTCTTCTTCTTCTTCTTCTTCTTCTTTTTCTTCTTATTCTTCTTCATTTTCTTCTTCTTCTTTCACTTCTTCTTCTTTTTCTTCTTCCTCTTCTTCTTCTTCTTCTTCTTCTTCTTCTTCTTCCACTTCTTCTTCTTCTTCTTCTTCTTCTTCTTCTTCCTCTTTTACTTCTTCTTCTTCTTCTTCTTCTTCTTCTTCTTCTTCCTCTTTTACTTCTTCTTCTTCTTCTTCTTCTTCTTCTTCTTCTTCTTCCACTTCTGATTCTACTTCTTCGTCTTCTTCTTCTTCTCCTTATCGTTTCTCTCACCATTGTGTGTCCTTTGACTCGTGTCCCTTGTCCCGAGTCCCGAGGAGTCCCGAATCCCGAGTCTTGAATCCCCAATCCCGAATTTCGAGGAGTCCCTAGTCCCGAGTCACAAGGAATCCCGAGCCCCAAGGAGTCCAGAGTCTCGAGGAGCCCCGAGGATTCCTGAGTCCTAATGAGTCTCGAGTCCCGAGTCCCAAGTTCCAAGGACTCCCGAGAAATCGCGAATCTCGAGTTCCGAAGAGTCCTGAGTCCCGAGTCCCTAGGACGCACGAGGAATACCGAGTCCTAAGGAGTCCAGAGTCCCGAGGAGTACCGAGTGGTCCTAAATCCTAATGATTCCTAAGTCCTGAGTCCCAAGGAGTCCCGAGTCCTAAGTCACGGGTTTCGAGTCCCAAGTCCTGAGTCCGAGTCTTGAGTCCCGAGTCCCAAGGGTCCCAAGGAGCCCCGAGGAATCCCGAATATTGAGTCCCGAAGAGTCCTGAGTCCTGAGTCCCAAGGAGTCCCGAGGAATCCCGAGTCCTGAGTCCTAAGAAATCCCGAGTCCCGAAGAGTCCCGAGTCCCGAGGAGTCCTGAGTCCCGAGTCCCAAGTCCCTAGGCGCGAGGAACCCCTAGTCCCGAGGAGCTCTGAGTAGCGATGAATTCCGATTCCCGAGGGGTCTCGATTCCTGCCGAGTTCCAAGTCCTGAGTCCTGAGTCTCGAGTCTCGAGTCCCGAGTTCCAAATCCCGAATCCCGAGTCCCGAGCCCCGAACCCCAAGGAGTCCCAAGGAATCCCGAATCTTGAGTTCCGAAGAGTCCTGAGTCCTGAATCCCAAGGAGTCTCGAGGAATCCCGAGTCCCGAGTCCCGAAGAGTCCTGAGTCCCGAGTCCCGAAGAGTCCCGAGTCCCGAGTCCCGAGGCGCGTGGAGCCCCCAGTCCCGAGTCCCGATGGGCGAGGAACCCCCCAGTCCCGAGTCCCTAGGCGCGAGGAACCCTCAGTCCCAAGGAGCCCTGAGTACCGATGAATCCTGATTTTCTTGGAATCCCGATTCCTACCGAGTTCCAAGCCCCGAGTCCCGAGTCCCGAGTCCCGAGTCCCGAGTTTCGAGTTCCGAGTCCCGCCTTCCGAGTCTCGAGTCCTGAATCCCGAATCCCGAATCCTGAGTCTTGAGTCCCAAATTCTGAATCCTGAGTCCTGAGTCCGGAGTCCCGAGGAGCCCCGGAGAGTCCCGGGGAGTCCCGAGGAATCCCTAGGAGTCACGAGCAGTTCCGAGTCCTAGGTTTCCACCCTTGAGTCCCAGACCTCACTCCCCAAATCCCAACTCTCATCCCACAAGTCCAAGACCTCAATCCCCAAGTCCCAGGACTCAGTCCCCAAGTCTTAAGCCCAGTATCCCAAGTCCCAGCTGAGATCCCCTCCCCCCCCTTCTTTCCCCGTCTCCAAGGTCTTCCCCGATCCACTGTCCCTTCCTTCCCCATCTCTGCAATGATCCCCTACTTCTCGAAGTCTGACTTTACCTTCTTCCTTTCTTCACTTTTATTGGGTTTTCACGAAAACATCTCCTGGTTCCTGCCACCTTTCCCTACTCATACCTTCCTTCACCTCTCTCTCTCTCTCTTTCTCCCTCCCCCTCATCCTTGCTATGATTGTTCAATACTTGTTTTTATTATTATTATCCTTGCTATGGTTCTTAATTACTTGTTGTTTTTTTTTATTATTCTTGCTATTGTTTTTCATTTTTTTTTCATTATTTTTGCTATGGTTCTTAAGTACTTTTTACCATTATCCTTGTTATGGTTCTTATTATTTTCTTTATATGGTTCTTACTCGTAAGTACTTGTTTTTTTCATTATCCTTGCTATGGTCCTTAAGTCCCTGTTTTATTTATTTGTTTATTTATCTATTTATTTACTTATTTATTCATTTATTTATTTTTTATTCATTTACTTATTTATCTATTTATTATCCTTCCTATGGTCCTTGGGTGCTTCTCTTCATTATCCTTGCTATGGTCCTTAACTCCCTGCTTTTTTTGTTTTTTTTTAATCTATTTATTATTATTATTATTATTATTATATCCTTGGGTGCTTCTCTTCATTATTCTTGCTGCGATTTTAAGTACCTTGCCCACCAGAGTTGGAGTGCCAGCTCGCAGTGCAGTGATACTGAATTCCTCCACAAGTGGTCGGTACTTGGATAGAATCGCTTAATTAGCGGTCGAGCGCTGTACCACTACACCAGATAGCCGTGTGTATAAAACTCTGTATGGGAGTCGGGTTCTATGTACAGGGCATTGCTGATTGACAGAGTGTAAGGACAGTTGCTTGTGTAATTCTTTGCAAAAAATTTATTCTTAGCCATTTCTTCTCTTTACAAAACTTTTTTTTTTTTTCCAAGTGTTTTCTCCTCCCCTCTTCATCATCTCTCTTCTTCAGTCAGTCTAACTTTAGTCGTGCTCTCCCTCTGACCTATTTTCTCTCCACGGTGAGGGACCATTAGTCTCTCTTTTCTCTCTTATGTCTCCGTGACCTTGTCTTTCTTTGTCCACCCTTTTCTCTTGTTCCCTCTCTCTCTCTTTATTTTATTTTCTCTCTTTCCCCATTACTCTTCTCTATTTCTTCCCTATCTCTCTGACGTTTCCGCATCTTTGCCTTCCCTTTCTATTGCTCTTTATCTCTTTATTTCATTTTCCTCTCTCGCTCTCCATTGTTCTACTCAATTTTTGTCTTCCTTCATTTTCCTCTTATCTCTA
Source organism: Oratosquilla oratoria (assembly GCF_046742065.1). Lineage (NCBI taxonomy): Eukaryota > Metazoa > Arthropoda > Malacostraca > Stomatopoda > Squillidae > Oratosquilla > Oratosquilla oratoria. The sequence goes on along the minus strand of NC_134781.1, from coordinate 10,718,133 downwards.
TGTGTCCTGTAGTCACATATCTTTGGTGTTTAGATTTAAGTTTTCCATATGTCCTTTGTTTAGGCGTTAAATATCCATACTTTTAGTTTCTATGAATATATGTATATATGTATATATGTATATATATGTATGTATGTATGTGTGTATGTATGTATGTATGTAGTATGTATGTATGTATTTATGTATATATACATGTATGTATGTATGTATGTATGTATATATTTATGTATGTATGTATGTATGTATATATGTAGGTAGGTAGGTAGGTAGGTAGGCAGGTAGGTATGTAGGTAGGTATGTATCATGCAACTAATATTCAGACCAAAAGCAAACGAATCTTATTCAGATGAAAGCCATCCCAAGCAGTTGGAAACCTCTCTGGGTTTTAAGGAGGTCGATGTGGCTGCCCCGAGTAGTGGTTCAATGGCGCAAGATCAAGGTTGATCCCGTCCCGAAGGCAATGAGATCGTGTAAATGTCGACTTGATCAGGGAGTTCTGGAGTTCTACAACAACAAAGACAAAAAGACAAAAGCAACAACTTAGACAGTAAACAATAGCAGGAACGACAATAAATATGGATCAAAAGGTCTCCTGTCGGCATGCTCCGCCTTTGTAATCCTTTGTATATCAAAGACAACCCCATATTAAAACAATTTTGAACTGTCACTTGTTCTTTTGGTTTTGGTTTGTCTTATCACAGTGATTTTGGGTTAAGCAGAAAATTGAAAATTAAGATTTATAAATGTCTTAATTATTTTATTTATTTATTTATCATTTCTAGGAGCCTTATTTTGTCAATGTTGACTTATCCCTCCTCAAGAAACTTCTCGAAGTTAAACCTGCGTAGAAAATACTCTTCACATTCGAAAAGGAACCGAGCCAAAACCTTGTTACCATAAAACATAAGCACCTTGAAATTATTCATAAATTCAATTTGAATTTCTTCCTCCATCAATCACAAATGTCATGAATAAGAAAGGAGAGTCCGGTGTTGCCACATCGTGAGCATTGAGATTGAAACATTTGTTTCGCAAATTGGAATCTGTCTCACCTGGCTGTGCCTTCCCGGAGATCAACAACGTCTCCCTGGCAATAGGAGACCATCAGGAGACCATTTGGTCTGTGGAAAATTATTTTAAAAAGAAGAAATAAAGAATAATTTATAAATATGATGATTCTGTAAGTGAAGGAAAGTAGGTTAATTTTTTATTCACTTATTATGTAATCATTTATTTATTCATCTAATTATTTATATATTTATCTATCTATTTGTTTACTTATCATCTACTCGCTTTGAACTATTTAGTTATTCATTTATTCATCTTTTCGTTATCCATATCATTCTTTAGTTATATATTTCATTACTTATTTATTTATTTATTATTTATCTATCTATTTATTTGCATTCTTGTTTTCCTTGTTTCTTTTTTACTTCTTTATTGATATATCGATTTATCTATTTCTTTATTTTGTATAATAATTACGGTCAATTCATTATGAACGATATCTCTGTGGTTTCTCGTGAATGGTCCGAGGTCAAATCCCGGTGGGTAACGGGTACCGGCGGTAAAACTTCAGATGTACGCATGTTTGCGACCTCTCGGGATCTCTGTATACTTTATTTAGACCACATGCAAATACACACACACACACACACACACACACACACACACACACACACACACACACACACACACACACACACACACACACACACACACACACACAAATATGTGACAGGCTGCATTAAT
>NC_134781.1:10696381-10698881 GCF_046742065.1 Oratosquilla oratoria | reverse complement strand
ACTCAATGCCAACAAATCCACTTTCTTCTCACAAGAATACTGCCTATCTCTTTCCCTTTCTCTCATCTGTACCGCATCCACGCGCAGTAAAAGACCAAACCTTAGGGTACTGGTTGGAAAGCTCCCACACCTTCTTATGCCTGTGGGGATACAGGTAGCAGGATTCCTAGTCCTATCCCCGTCCCGTTTTTTTTTTTTTTTTTTCTATCGCCTCATACGACTCAAGTGGAATACTTGGTAGCAGCATTCTTTTCCTCAAACACAGGGTAGGCGTAAAAATTAAAATTAATATTCAGAGAAATGGTACAGGACAGTAACAAGGGGTGGGGGACAGCATAACGGAGGGACAGTCGCTGTATAATAAAAGTGTCATCATTTCTCTATGAACAGAGATTTCCTCTATCACAGAAAAAATTGTATATGTATATATATTATTGTGTGTGTGTATATACGCACATATGTGTGCTTATTGTCATGACTGCTATCAGATTATGTGTTCCAGTTGAAGGGAAACCTTAATACTTATTCATATTTAAAAGATCTTCTGAAAGCTAAATAAGATAATCAACTTGGAAACACGCACGTAAGGATCATTATCCAATATATAAAGTGTATGGCTTTTTCCTTGCGGCATTTGATGGTTTCATTTAGCTGACAGAAAGCCCATTGAATTGATTTTGAGCCAGAGGCATTCTGCTGGGATGTCGCTGTTCCAACAAGGGAAGCAATGGGTGGTTATTGAGCCAAATGGATCAGCGTTGGATTGACAAGGTGCCAAACAGCGTAGCACAGGAAGATGATGATGATAACGATGATTGTCGTTGTTGTTGTGTTTATTTTTGTTCTTGTTTTAGTTCTTGTTTTTGCTGTTGCAGTTGTAGTTGTGGTTGTTGATGTGTTTGTGTTTATGTTGTGTTTGCGTTTTGTTTGTTTTTGTGTTTGTGGTTGTGGATGTGCTTGTGGCTGCTGTTGTGGTTGTTGTTGTTGTTGTTGCTGTTGCTGTGGTTTTGGTTGTAGTTGTGGTTGCTATTCTCGCCAAAGACATTCTTGTCCTTGTTCTATTTCTTGTTCTTCTTTTTGTTCTTGTTCTTGTTATAGATATTGCTGCTGTTCCTATTTCATGCAACTTGGTTGTCCACATTATTTCTTATGTATATGTATATACATATATATACACATAATGTATATATATATATATATATATATATATATATATATATGTATGTATGTATGTATGTATGTATGTATGTATATATATATATATATATATATATATATATATATACATATACATACATACATACGTATACCAAAGGCTTTTTCCCCCTACATGGGGGATAGCCACAAAGAAAAAGGCATAGAAACCACTCCCACCCATTCCATTTCCTAAATATTCCACTCCCCTCCACCCTCCTCCCTCCCTCTTATCTTGGCATCTCCTGGATGTGTAGATCCACTGCAGACCCGCGGTAAGACAGATATGTGAGAAAGCTATAGGCAAAGGTAAGGATGTTTTTGGGGCTTTTATGGATTTGGAAAAGGCTTATGACAGGGTAGATAGGAAGGCACTGTGGGAGTTACTGCAGATATATGGGATAGCTATTAATAGCAGCCAAGAGTTTTTACGAGAGTGATGGGCTTGCGTTAGGATTAGAAATGGAGAGAGTGAATAGTTTTAATTAAATGGGGGACTTCGTCAGGGATATGTTATGTCACCCTGGCTGTTCAATCTGTACATGGATGGGGTGGTGCGAGAGGTGAATGCAAGGGTAGTGGGCAGGGGTTGGAGATGATTAAAGAAAATGGAGAAAAGTGGGAGGTGAACCAGTTGTTGTTTACCGACGACACTGCGCTTGTAGCAGGATCGGAGGAGGGATTGAGGAAGTTAGTGACAGAGTTTGAGAAGGTGTGTGAAAGAAGGAAGCTGAAGATAAATGTGGGTAAAAGTAAGGTGATGAGATGTACAAGGGGAGAGAGTGACAGCAGGCTGGAGGTGAGCATTAAGGGTGAAAGACTGGAGGAAGTGGATATCTTTAGATATTTGGGTGCGAATGTGGCAGGAAAGGGAGGAGTGGGGGTGGAGGTAGAATGTAGATTGAGAGAAGCGAGTAAATGCCATGGTGGATTGAAAAATGTAATGAGAAATAGGTATCTGGGAATGGATGCTAAGAGGAGGTTATATGAAGGAGTGATTGTACCAACAGCATTGTACGGGGCAGAAACATGGAACATGAGAGAGGAAGAGAGAAGGAGTTTGATTGTGTTTGAGATGAAATGTCTGAGAAGTATGATAGGGGTTACTAGGCTAGATAGAGTGAGAAATGAGGAGGTGAGGAGGAGAACAAGGGTGGAAAGGGAACTGGGAGATAGGGTTGATGAAAGGGTATTGGGATGGTTTGGACACATGGAAAGAATGAGTGAAGAAAGATTAGTAAAAGAAGTATGGAAGGCAGAGGTAGAAGGAGTGAATATGAGGGGGCGTCCTAGGATGAGATGGATG
>NC_134781.1:10676381-10678881 GCF_046742065.1 Oratosquilla oratoria | reverse complement strand
CCCAGGTAATTCCACACAGATGCTAGAACACACGAACATTCCCAACCTTAGCTTGAATACAATAATTCTTTTGTATGTTTCCTGAAATAGATACATTCAATAAATCTTCACGTACAATAGATGTTGCTAGTCTGTATACTTTTCTCATGCGTGTGTATAGGAACGTAGTCATTACATATGTAATTGTGTACATGTTATGTAACATGATCACTTTTTTTGTCTTAGATATGAGTTGGAAACATAAACTTGTACTTGTAACTGCACACATCAAATAACAGGATCATCTATAGTTTCTTTCGGGGTAAAAAAGTACCTTTCATATGTGTGACTAAACACATAACACATTAAGCAGTTCTGTACGCATTTTTTTTTTATTGAAAACAAAAATATCCTCCACTTATGTATCTGCACACAAAAAATACGGACCATTTTATCATCCTATGTGCACACATGGTAAAAGACAACACATCGTAAGATTTTTAGATGAATCTGGAACATAGACACCTGTATACACAAGAAATTGTGCAATTTTTTTCAAGTTAGTTGGAAACGAGCACTTTTCCCCTGTACTTCCACATATGACAAACAATCTTTATTTTTTTTTTCTTAAACGTAACAAAAAATTCATAGCCACCATATGTGTATCCCGTATATGCCCCCAACACAGGTTACACATAGCAAGTTACTAAATTTTATATTTTTGATTTAGTTATGAGAATGAAGACATAGCACATTTACATGTTTATTTACACATATAGGAGACTGTAAAATCCTGTTATTCGACCCTCTCCAACCCACCCAACGCGGGCATGCAAACACAGCACCTTGCCACATGACCCCACCCCCAAATGTATCCTCCCAACACATCCATACCCACCCCATTCACCTCAGCTTCACAGACCACCCACCCCCCGACCCGCTAGTGGAGACCCCAAATCAAGCCATGGCCAGGCTGCAAGTAATTAATCATGAGTAATCAAACTGGGATATTTGCTGCACTGTTCAGATACGGTGGGGGAAAGAGGGGGATGGCAACAGCGAGGCCGAGATAGGCTGCGTTGGTGGTGTGTGGGAGGCGAGAAGGACTGGGAGGGGGGAAGGGTGGGGGAATATGGCGGTAGTAGCCGTCATAGCTGGAATGGTGGTAACGGAGAACGGGGTATAGAAGGAGGCGTTGGAAAGAAAGGTGATGTTCCTCTTCTTTTTCTTCCTCCTCACCTTCCTCCTCTTCTCCCTCATCCTCCTCCTCCTTCTCCGCCTCGTATTTCTTCTATTCCTCGTTCTTCTTCTTCTCCAGCTCCTCATCCTTCTGCAACTTCCTATTTTTCTTCCACTCTCTCCTTCTTCTATTTCTCATAATTCTCCTTTTCCTTCTCTACCTACTTCTCTGCCTTCTTCTCTGCCTCCATTCTCAGCCCCTAATCCACCCGCAACTTCCTCTTTCTCCTCCTCCTCCTTCTCTTCCTCCTCCTTCTCCTCCTCCTCTTTATCTTCCTCTTAATTTTTCTCCTACCACATCTCTTTTTCTTCATCTTACTTTTGTTCCTTTTCCTCCCATCCTCTTTTTCTTCTTTGTTTAATCGTCCTTACCGTTTTCCATTTCCTTTTTTTGTTGGTGATGATATCAAATTGCTTATCATAATATTGATTTATTTATGAGTATTAATTTATTAGAGTTACAACTTAAATTGGTAAATCATCTTCAGAGAATTTTATGCGATAAGAAAGGAGAGAAAAGAAGAAAAGCTGCATTTGGAGCTTAAGAATGATTGTCTAATTATTCAGCGGAGTTTTGTAGGAAAATCTCATCCAATATGGTCTGAATGAACGACAGAGGAAAACGAATAAAAGAAAATGGGAATGCAAGGAAGAGATAAAGAAGAAAGACAGAAAGCGAAGAGTGAGGCTGTGTGCTATCAAGAAATTGTTACGAAGGGGAATGAAATAACCTAGCTACAAGCAAAGTAACAGAATAAGGTACCAAATAGCTAGCAAGGGGCTTATTCGATATAACCTATGTCCCCATGGCTAGGGATGGGGGGGTGTACAACAAAGGTGAATGTAATAGACTAAAAACGGCAGGAATTACATATGAAGTACACGCATAGACTCTGCTCTAGTTGCTTGCATAAACTCAGAGGATACAATAATGACCACTGGTCTTTAGTCTTGCGCATAATCCCTAGCCTTTATCTTATCTATAAGGAACCTACACCTAATAAAGCCTTTTTTTTTTTCTTCTTTTTTTGTGTACTCTACCCCCACCCTCCTTCCCTCACTGAACATACTGCCGTGATTTGCGTCACACTCACCCAGGATCATTAGTTTGAACACAAACTCACGGCTTTCTCTTCAACCCCACACCGTATGGACCTGCCGGTAATGGGGAAGGGTTATGGGTAGGTTGGGAATAGGGACAGGAGTAGGATCAGGAACAGAGATGGGGATAGTAGTAGGGTAAGGCACAGAGGTAATAGGGGTGGCTTGGGAAGTATTAGGC
>NC_134781.1:10666381-10668881 GCF_046742065.1 Oratosquilla oratoria | reverse complement strand
TTCTCCTGGATGACGGGTAATATCAACATCACGCCTACTCCCCTACGTCAGAAGCAATGTAGCAAGGCACAACACATCCAGAGTAAGGCCGCTTCATTTAATCGGCGACCCCCCTATCCGTCCCCTTATACAGGAAAAGAGAAGATGAGGAGAAATCCCTTCGGGCTGCGTCAAAATATCATTCATACTTACTCCCTCACTCCCCATCTCCCGCCCAATCCCTTCTATGAATCACAGCAGCATCCATACACAACCATTCTCTACTCACACTTATCTTCTGTTTTCTCCCTTCCTTCCTCCACAGACATTCCCCTCTTTTCCAATGCCCCTTTTTCCCCATCCATCCATCTCATTCTTGGTCGCAGTCCCATGTTCCTTCCACCTCCTTCTACACCTCTTTTACTTATCTTTCTTCACTCCTTCTTTCTATGCATCAAACCATCCCAATACTCTTTCATTAATCTTATCTACCAACTCCCTTTCCACCCCTGCCCTCCTCCTTACCCACTCGTTTCTCATTCTAGCCAACCTAGTAACCCCTACCATACTTCTCAGGCACCTCATCTCAAATATATTGAAGCTCCTTCTCTCTTATGTTCTATGTTTCTACCCCATATAGTATTGTCGGCACAATCGCTCCTTCATACAATCTCCTCTTAGCATTAATTCAATAATAGTCTATTTCTCATTACACTTCTTAATCCCCCAAGGCATTTACTTGATCTCTCAATCTATATTCTACCTCCAATTCCACTCCTCCATTTCCCGCCACATTCGCACCCAAGTATATAAAACTATCCACTTCCTCCAGTCTCTCTCCCTTGCAATTCATTTCCAATTTGCTGCCACATTCTCCCCTTGTATATCTCATCACCCTCATCACCTTACTTTTACCTACATTTATCTTCAATTTCCTTTTTTCGTACACCTTCCCAAACTCTGTCATTAACTTCCTTAATCCCTGCTCTGATCCTGCTACAAGAGCAGCTTCGTCAGCAAAGAACAACTAGCTTATTCCCCCTTTTTCTCTATCTTATCTAACCATCTTCAATCCCCGGCCCATTACACTTACCTCTCGCAGCACCCCATCCATGTATAAATTGAACAGCCAAGGCGACATAGCACATCCCTGTCAAAGTCCCACTTTTACCTCAAACCACTCACTCTCTCCATTTTTAATTTTAAAAACTCTTAACTGCTCTTAAAAGCTTTCCTCCTATGCCATATATTTACGATACCTCCCACAGTGCCTTCTTGTCTATCCTGTGATAAGCTTTTTTCAAATCCATAAAATCCCAAAAAACATCCTTACCTTTTCCTAAAGCTTTCTCACATATCTGCCTTACCACAAAAATATGATCCACGGAACCCCTACCTGTCCTAAGCTCACACTGTTCCTCATCAATTACTTCTTCTGTTCCTCTCCTAATCCTCTCAATCAAGACCCTCCCATAAGCCTTCCCAACTACACTCAACAAACTGATCCCTCTAAAACAACTACATTTACACTTGTCCCCTTTTCCCTTGTAAAATGGAACTATACAGGCAATCTCCAGTCTTCCGGTACTCTACCCCCTTTTAAAAAACGTTAATCAACCTTTCCAGCCAGTCCATCATCACTTCACCTCCCTTTTTTAGACACTCCGCATGACACTCATCCAACCCAGGTGCCTTACCTGCTCTCATAATTTTGATAACTACTTTCACCTCATCTTTCTTTATTTCTCTCCCATTTTCCTCATTCATCACTGTCATTTTCTTAGAGCTTCCCACGGCAACTACCTTACCCCTCTATTCTCTTTCCTATTTAGTACACTCTAAAATACTCTGCCCATCTTCCTCTTACTGCCGTCTCTTCCATTATCATCTCTCTATCTGCATTTTTTACGTTTTTTCTCTACCTGATTCGCCTCTCCTTCCTCTTTTAATTTCTTTCCAAGACACTTTTTATTAGTTTCAAAATTTTCTGTTGTACTCTTACCCCATTTCACATCTGTTCTCTTCTTTTTTCCCTTTGTCTTATGCTTTACTTCTCTTCTCTTTTCTTTATACTTCTCATATGATCATTTCGTCATATTTGGTAACCAATTTGTGAATGCTTGCATTTTCTCTTCTACAACCTTCTTTACTTATTCATCCCACCACTCACTATCCTTCCTTCTATTTCCTCCCATCCTCCTTTTTTCACACGCCAACTTTTCACATCTTAAAACTCACTCCTTCAACCATCCTTATTTCCCCTCCACTCCTAGTTCTAATCTATCCTTCGCTCCCTCCCACTCCTCTCTCTGCTTCTTCTTGTATTTCTTTTCCTTTTCTTTCTCATTTAAGCAATTTACACTAAGCACCTCCCTACCTTCTGTCCTTTTCCTCTTTCTCCATCTATCCTCCACTCTCAACTTACCTTCAACCAGAAAAAGACTTGAGATTTCCCCGCTCTCTCTCCTTAAAATATGTACATCCAAAACTCTTTCTACTCCTCTCTTGGGTACCACTACAT
>NC_134781.1:10653881-10656381 GCF_046742065.1 Oratosquilla oratoria | reverse complement strand
AATTACTGCTGTTTTTAATGTGCGTGGAAAGTAACCCATATCTTGTGCTGCATTGAAGATGTTTGCGAGGTTTTGTATGATGTTGGGGTGTGCATGTGTGAGCATTTGTTTGATTATTCCCCTTTTGCCTGGCGCCCTATTTTTCATGGTGCTCAGAGACTCCCGAAGTGTGTGAGATTGGATGAGTCTTGCTTCCCCCTCGTTTGGGAGTGTGGAGGGATGGGAGCGAGTGGAGGGGGTTGTGAGATCTGTGTTTTTCCATGCAAGTTTGTATGTGTTTTTCAAAGTCCTTGTTTTCAAAGTCTTTGTTTTCTATTGGTGTAATGGTGAATGTTTTTCCCAGTCTGTTCGTACAGCTGTTTTTTTTTTTGTTTTGTTTTTTGTGTAGTGTTTTTTTTTTTCTTCTTTGTCTATAATGTAGTGATTATATCTTGTTTTTGTGTGTCCCGACATCCTTCTGGCCGATTTCTAGAAGGCTTTTGTGTCTTTAGTGGATGACAGCTTTGTAATCATTTTCTGCCATTTTTCCGTGTGTTGTGTTCTGTAATATTCTCTGAGTAATTGTCGGGGCTACGAGCTACCTAAGACAAATCACCCGCTCGCGCGGGATTGGTTTGTGTGGGAGGGGAAGAATGTCTGTAAGAAAATTAAAAGATAGTAATGTATAAAAGAGGGCTATTGCCATTAAGGGGCGAATGATGGTGGTGGCTCGGGAGAAACGAGCAGGGAATTTGGACGGCAGCGCTGGCGCCGGCGCGGTTAAAATGACAAAAGTTGAGAAAATGGGAGGTAAACTGGAATAAGAAGGTGTAGTACAAGAAAAGGTTAGAAAGGAAGCGAAATTTAGTCGAAAAAAAATGCGTGTAGATGTTTGTGCGTGGGGCGTGGTTATGTTCGTGAGAAGTGAGTAGGGTTCACTTTCCGCATGTGGCATTCCTAACTAACCCCAAGTTAAACAAAATACGTTCCTGATTAACCCCACGTGAGGCAATAGGCGGTTGGCCTCTAACGTGACAATGGGTGTATTACCTCCAACGGGGCATTGGGTATTTGACCTATAACAAGTCAATGGGCGATATCCGAAGCGTAGTCAAGAGAGTGGATGCGGTGGGCAGGCAGGCGAATGTTGATTTGTGTATCTCTTTTCTTCCGAGCACAACACTGAAAGCAGAGAATTACGTGACTCGGGAAACGTATGTATTTGTCAGGCGTGTAAACCCGTTCGCCAGCGTCAGCGAAGAGGCCAGGCGCGTGCCGGGCCGGTTGACAGCAGAGAAGACTAAAGGACATGATAAAATCTCCTCTCCCACGACCGGCCGGCGAAGAATCATGGGCATTGGCTGAGAGAGCTCGAGTGCAGGGCAACGTCCGACCTCTATGGAATATGGACTACCTAGGACAGACCACCAGCTCGCGCGGGATCGGTAGTTGTAGGAGGGGAAGAGATGTCTGTATGAAAATAAAAGATAGTTGTTTATAAAAAAGGGCATTGCCACCGGACGATTTAGGGACATTTATTCGTGGGATCGGGGATTTGAAGGGGTGGGCAGGGGACTTGGTGTTGGAGGCTGGAATCAATGCATATAACCATGAGGTTACGTGGGGATATTTATTCATCTTAACCTCACCCAACCAAGTTAGAAAATGAGTTGGAGGCTTAGATGTAGGGAAAGATAAAAAAATTGGAAATTATTTTAGTGGTAGGTAAACTGAAATAAAAAGATGCTGTAGGAAAGTTAGAAATGAAAATAATTTTACTGGAAGGAAAAGTTTATGTAGATGTTTGTGCATGGAGTCGTGTTTTTGTTTTCGATATACTTGTATGTGTATGATACGCATACGGGGTTGTGCTTCTAAGCGCGTGTACATACAGCCTGACAATTAGTGGGCGAGATACCGACATTTTTGTTGTTATTATTATCATTATTATTATTATTACTATTATTATTATTATTATTATTATTATTATTATCATTATTATCATCATTATTATTATTATTATTATTATTATTATTATTATTATTTATTATTATTATTATTATTATTATTATATTATTATTATTATTATTATTATTATTATTATTATTACTATTATCATTATTGTTATTATTATTATTATTATTATTATTATTATTATTATTATTATTATTATTATTATTATTATTATTATTATTATTATTATTATTATTATTATTATTATTATTATTATTATTATTATTATTATTATTATTATTATTATTATTATTATTATTATTATTATTATTATTATTATTATTATTATTATCAATATTTTTATTATCATTATTATCACTATCATGGGAAGCTCGCTGGCTGAGCTGGCCAGGGCGTCGTTATTTGCGGCGAAGGTCAATGTGATGGCAGTTCGAACCCTGCTACCGACGAAGCTAAACCAAGGGTATGATTCATTAAATTCTACGCTACAAAGTCCTTTGTGAGGGGCACCGTCCTAGCCTCCCGATAGAGGGAGTTTGTGACATTA
>NC_134781.1:10633881-10641381 GCF_046742065.1 Oratosquilla oratoria | reverse complement strand
TGATTGATTTTATCATTTTAACTGTTACATACATAGGAGGGATAAGTATATTGTATGAAACTTCTCCTTCTTCTAGTTAATCTATGGTGTACTTGGTCGCTATTTTTTTTTTTTTTTTTTCGTATTATAACTATTTTCTTTTCTTTTGCGACTGAATGCCTTTCAGTGTAAATAATAGACCACATGGAAACTTAAGTTTCTTCGAATTAGTGACCTCCTATACGGATGTTGTTCGAGATTCTTTCGTCCGAATTCGTCCAAGCTGGCTTTGAATGAGAGCTCAATTCTTGAACAAGTTTTATACCATTTACGCAATTTTGTCTGTTTAATTTTTATTTATTCATATTTGTTTTACAAATAAAAAAAAGTAGGTCAACGTTGGTTATATAATGGCATCTATAATCTCTTTGTTTCTTTTCAGGTGTGTGGTTACGGATTCCACGTCAATGAACATAATCAAAGGCAAGTCTGTGTTTGGATGAACGCGCGGAGATGAGGATGGATGGGAGGAGAAGGAGGGTTGGTTTGAGGTATCGAGTCCAAGGAACAATTAATGCATTCTATTCCAAACACGAATTGATATTAATAAAAGAAATGTTAATGGAATTCCAAGGATTCAGTAGGTCTTAATTAGGATTATTGAATTAATCTACCACGAAATAAAGGAACCACTGTTCTTGTTTGGAGAATTTTTTGCGCTAATTTGGTGCTGAGCTTTGTCGCATTGTTGTGTTGTGTGGGGATATGAGTGAGGTTACATTGTATGTGTATACTTATGTTTGTGTAGTGTGTGTGCATGTATATGTATGTGTGTTTCTGTGAGTATGTATGTGTGTGTACGTATACATGTCAGGGCCCTGCCCTGTGGGTTGAGGGTACCCCCTGGAAATTTTCAGAATTTCATCACATCAATTTCTGGTAACTGTTCCACCAATTTGGTGGTGTAGTTACTAGAAAATGTGGAAGTTAAAATTTTGAAAATTTCCAGAGAGGGAGGTGCTCCCAACTCAGAGAGTGCGGCCCTGCATGCGTATGTATGTTTGTGTGTCTGTATGTGTGTGTTTCCCGTCTTAGTCTCCAATTGTAACTTTCCTTCGAATTAATTTATATTTTTCTTCGACCAATTTGATTTTTAGATTGTTTCAAAAGTTGTTGCATTTGTATGAAAATTTGCATTTTTTTTATTATATATGATCATCATATTCTGGTTCCCTTGTGCTCTTGTAATTTTTCTATCTCCCATCAATAAAAATAAAAATGATATTTTAGATTTATTACCACGAAAGTTCATTTAACGCATTTAGCCCAAGACGAAAATTCTATAAACATATTTCATAATATTTTGCATACAAATTAGTGAAGCTTGTCATTCCTTTCATGTTATTTACATAAATCAGGAACATTACAGGTGTCAGTGTTGACTTCTATGCAAATGCACCACTTGCTTCCATCGATCCTGACATTTTTTATTGCTGTTTTTATTCGTTAGACTTTGAGTAGGAGGTTTCCCAATGCGCTCCAAATTGTAAAGTAATCATAACAAACGTTTTCTCTAGATATAAATACACACAATCCATCTGTGTGTCTGGCCTTGAGTGGATTTCATAAGTATATTCTATTTCTGAATCCAGATTTGATTCCCAATATATCTTGTAGGTATTAGATCCATCTATTTTTCATCATTCTTTTACACAAATGCCTCCCACAGTGGTTTTCGACGCAGGTCTGCTATTTAGAAAGGTTCCTTTTATTATACAGAAACCAAACAGGCTCTTGCAATCTTAAGGAACTGTTTCTTCTTGAGAACAAGATCAGCTTAAGTATTTTCAGACACTTCTTTCCCGTATTATTTTATTATTCTTTTGGAAATCCCGTCAAACCAAATGGATTTCTTAAGCTATTTAAAGACTTCTTTCATTTTCACATTTATGTAATTTAATCCTTTATTCCAAATGAATCGCATTTCATCTACAGTCATTTTGTTTGTCCTATATTGACTAGGAAAACCGGTTAATTATCTAAGTTTATGATATTGCATTTTCCTAGCTATCTTTTACATTTATATTAATGATACCTTCACTATGTCTCAGTAGCTATAGACGTACATGTAAAACAATTTAGGCTCATCTCTACATTTCTCAATTACTCCTTTTTCAATATTTTTCTCTCTCCGGACTTGTGAATTCATTTTCATGTACATATTTTTTCTGTTGTTCCACATTATATTATCTAATCTGGATTCTATTACTTCATTTTCTATGCACTGTACTAATGTGTGTGTGTTAGGGGGGCGTTTTGTGTGTGTGTGTGTGTGTGTGTGTGTGTGTGTGTGTGTGTGTGTGTGTGTGTGTGATTCACCGTCATAGTTCTGGATCATGTGTTGGACTTGTGACCAACAGCTATTTCCCTCCCGTAAGAGAGCTCAGGGCTCATATATGACCGATCTATGGTTAATGCCATAACTTTACATGCACCCACACCTCCAGTCCCCGCCCACGAGAGTTGGAGTGATTCGCAGCGCAGTGATACTGAAATTATTTCAGCCCTGGGTGGGAATCGAACTCGGACCGCCGTAGTGTAGGCCGGGAACTCTAACCACTGCGCCATCGAGTTGTGTGTATATATGTGTGTGTGTGTGTGTGTGTGTGTGTGTGTGTGTGTGTGTGTGTGTGTGTGTGTGTGTGTGTGTGTGTGTGTGCATGCGCACGCCTGCGTGCGAAGGTGAGCTCGTGGACAGCGTAAGTTATAATTTCATTGTTTTATTGATTTTCTTGTATTTTATGTCTTTACGCCTTGTGCACTAAACCTTTTAGAATACCTTATATGTTACACCGATAGCATGATACTATGCTATCAGAGTTCAATGATTTATATAAACGTTTCAGTAGCTGTAGTATTGTCTATTTATTTATTCATTTACTTATCAAATGATTTTGTTCTTATTCTTATTATTAATATTATCATTCTTATTATTTTTGTAATTGATTGATTCATTACTTACTCACATTACCGGAATATCATTATCTGATTATGTATACGATACATTATGTAAGATACATGTTTATTTGACAAAGAAAAATGCAGTTCTATTAGATTTTAGCTGCGGTCCACAACAAGAATGGAATATCATCTGATCCCGACCCCTTATACAAAAGGATCTAATCATCAATTGAATATAAGTGAATTGGATTCCCAAGAGCAGTATTACTCAAACTTTCTACCTTCCTGATTGCAGACATCTGCGTAGGATTCAACACTGAGATACTTGTGCCAAAAAACATAGTGAAACGCAGCGGATAGTTCTTTAAAATAACCACCTTTCGCACACATTGTACACTACCAAGTGTTAGATACAATACAAATCAATGGCATAAACATACATGCACCAAGGGCTTTATCCCTTTTGCAAGGGAGGTAGCCAAAGCCAAGAGGCATAAATCCTCTTTCACCTATTTCATTCCCACCCACTCCACTCCCATCCACCCCTCCCTCCCTCCCTCTTTCCTTGGCTCCTCCTGGATGACAGGTCATCCCTGCATCTCCTCCACTGCCCTGGGTCAGAAACAAAGCAGCAAGACACAGCGCATCAACAGGTACAAATACATAAATAATAGGGGCGGTCATATAATGTTAAAAATTTATTGCTGTCTTCCATCATTTTTCTTGTCAAGTGGGTGTTGTGCCAAGTGGTGGTGTTGGTATATGGCGCGAAATTCTGTTGGTGGAGTGTGATGCATCTACAAAGTCTAGTGGTATATGTACGTATGTGTGTATGTATGTATATATGTATGTATGTATGTATGTATGTATGTATGTATATATGTATGTATGTATGTATGTATGTATGTATGTATGCGTGTATGTATGTATGTATGTATGTGTGTATGTATGTATGTATGTGTGTATGTATGTATGCATGCATGTATGTATGTATGTATGTATGTAGGCAGGTAGGTAGGTATGTAGGTATATATGTATGTATGTATGTGTGTATGTATATATGTATGTATGTATGTATGTATGTATGTATATATGTATGTATGTATGTAAGCGTGTATGTATGTATGCGTGTATGTATGTATGTATGTATGTATGTATGTATGTATGTATGTATGCATGTATAAACACAAATCTTAACTGAAGCAGGCGATCGGTATATTCTATTTGATATTGAAAATGTTGGACAATTTTTACTTGCTTTCCAAAGGGAGCAAGAAAAAGCGGACTTAAGGTATTAGCAGATGAAAGATATACAGAAATAAAAAATGTAAAATCCAAAAACCAAGAAACGATTTGAAGTGAGTTATAAATGAGTGCAAAAATAGAAGAATTAAAAAACATAAAGAACAACAAGATGAATAACTGAACACGTAGATAAATGAATAGCCACATAAATCAAAGCACAGACACATGAGAACACAAACAAAAGTAGACATAGATAAGTATACAAGTACATAATGAGTTCATGACTAAAAAAAAATAAACAAAGGAATAGATAAACAGGGTAATTAATGAATATATAAATACATGTGCAAATACGGTGGTAAGCTTCTTCATGTTGATTCTTGTCATAGGGTTGTATTCATAGGAGACAAAAGGAACATTCACAGATCTCTTCGTGGCAAGTAGACGTATCCTGATGAGAGTTTTCTTGACTGGTTAGGATGGGGCGTCCTTGGAGAATGGGGAATGAATTTGATGTGTGAAGGAAGCAATGCGCCCCCATACGTATGTACCCAATAGGTGATGATGATATACAAATTGGTGACTCAGGTGAACACCATTCAAACGGGAGATGACTAACTAGTGTTAGTCATGGATAGGTGTAGAACTCGCTTAACCAAGTACTTTGAACTGGTTACACGTTTTACCCGCATAACGACTAATATATATTTGGCTAGTGTCAGGTGACAGTTGCTAAGGTTGAGTGAGGCTAGAGAGAATACAAGTTGAAAGGTGGAAAGGCGTCCGGCATAGGCAACGTCATCGTGGAGTTGCTGAAGGCCAGAGGAGAGGTCACGGTCCTTGGGTTGCATGTGGTCCTGTCTCCTGTCCGGTTGTCTGCCCGCTGTTATTCCCACTGACTGGAACAAAAAAAGCCAGGTTGTTATTTTTGTCCAAAAGAGGAAAGGGGGCCTGCAGAACTGTAACAATTACAGAGGTATTACATGGCCCAATGTACCGCACAAGATGCCCGTCCATCTATTGTTGGCACAGATTTGCTCCCACCTGCTAAAGTTTCAGAGGCCTGAGCAGTCTAGGTTCACGTTCAGTTAATCATCAAAAGATTGGATTCTAGAATGTTGTGTTCTTGTGGAGAATTGCCTTAAGTATTGAAAGTATTACTTGCTATTTTGACCTAAAGAAGACTTCATGTGGTGTTCTGGCCTTTGGAGGTCTTGGTTGCAGCCCTCGAGTCAGGGTATATGAAAGCGAGACCGGTAGGACTCCAGGTGTCCCAGACCAAGACAAAGGTACAAACGTTCAGAGGCTTACAGTTAACCCATGTGGCGAGAACATTGAGGTTTTAAAAAGTTTCAGGTACCTTGATAATTGTTGATGGTGTATGTGATGGAGGAATATACAAAGTACGCCAGTGGTTGAGTGTGCTGATATAGCATGTTCAGTATCGTTCCCTCTTTGCCAGAACGAAGGTTCATTCTCAATCCCTCAACACCTTCACAAGCCTGTCTAAACACATGAGCTATTAGATTTAGATGGAAACAGGTGCGGCCTTTATGGAACCAATATCCATTTAAAAATAAAATAAAGATAAATAGTTCTGAAATTTTTAAAGCAATAAATCTGCCAAGTATTATGATCACAAACATTTCGTCACACTTCTCAGTGCTTTCGCCATCGTTATTGCTGTTGAGTGCCAGTGGATGATGACCGATGGCACTGGGCGCCAGTGCCTTGACACAGGTGCGAAATAACAAATAATAGTTCTCTGTTATTTCGAATACATTCGGATGACTTATAAGCGATTGTCTGCCGCAGTTATACAATATAAAGAAACGGTTTTTTTTCATCAAATACAGTTAGTTGACGCCCTCTCAAAGGTGATGTGCATTATAGATTTTATTCTGGCAAAGACCAGACTCTCTCTCTCTCTCTCTCTCTCTCTCTCTCTCTCTCTCTCTCTCTCTCTCTCTCTCTCTCAATGCCCTAAATTTATTTAGACTTCGGATGAATAAAATCGTCTGGTTGCTTTCAGAATGAAACCTAAACTTTACGTAACTTAATTGAATGGTTTTCCTTCCGCTGTTTTTAAATGGCTGTCACCGAAATGAAGGGGCTAAAGTCTTGCAAGCTTCTGCTTCCTTTGCCATTAGTGATACCCAATTAACTGTAATCACTTTGAACAACGAAGTCTTTGTTATTATTCAGTAACTGTTATCACCTGGCTAATGCTTTTGCGCTATTTTTAACAAACTCTAAAAAAGGTGTAATGTCATTCCTTTATCACCCAGCAAATCTAATTTAACATATACATGGACTGAGTGAAGTAGCCTATAATCTACTATAATAAAGAAGTAGCCTCTGTCTGTCTGTCTGTTTGTTTGTTTGTTCACGAACTCCTCCTAGGGTTTTGGAGATAGACCCCCATAACCATATATATTCTGATACCCTATCACTCCAGGTACTTGGGTAGCTATATTTCATTTAAAAAAAGTTATTTTGGTTAGGGTTAAGGGTTAAAGTTAGGTGGTTTATGGTGTGGTAGCACGCCACTACTGTAGTGTCCCCTTAACTCGAGCAGAATTTTTGTGACATAAGAATTAATATGACTAAACAAACCATTGTATGTGTCCACAAATATTATTTATATTTGTGAAATTAATATTGCCACAAACCATGATAGCTTTTGTAAGAAGAAGGCATATAAATATAAAATGATTGTATAATTTTACCAAATGTTGAAATATAGATTATTTTTATCAAAATTTAGTGAGGGTGGAACCATATATATTCTGAAGATAAATAAACGAGATACATTTCTTCACCTTTTAGCTGTAGACATTTATTGTCAATTCACACACATGCACATACACACGCACGCGAAAGAATGTGTACATATGATATTTGTGTTTGTGTATGCATGTGTTTTCAGACTAGGTTGTCCCAACCTTCGGGTAGGGGGGGGCACACCTGGGAGGGGGAGTGTTTAAAGCTATATTTCATTTAAAAAATATTTTGGTTAGGGTTAAGGGTTAAAGTTAGGTGGGGTATGTTTAGGTTAGGGATTATTCACGAACTCGCAGCAACGCGCGGGTAATTTGGCTAGTCTATTATATTCTTCTTCTGTCACCTTATGTCATTTTCTCAGCCATGAGGGGTCTACGCCAGGAGAAGCTGACTTGCTTTTGTCAATGGGAAATGCGATAGTAGCACGAAGTTGTCCACAAGGGTGGAAGCACGCGTAAACTACGGTTCCTATCAAAAACAAATTTATCATTGCGAATCATTCCGGAGCTTTCGTACACACCCACGAGGATC
>NC_134781.1:10626381-10628881 GCF_046742065.1 Oratosquilla oratoria | reverse complement strand
ATAATGAAATACAATTACACATGTTTTACAAAAACATTAACATCTGCATCTGCATAACAAACAAAAGAGTGAGTCAATTAAACATACATATATACACATATTGCAATTATATATATATAT
The DNA here is from genome assembly GCF_046742065.1 of Oratosquilla oratoria. Lineage (NCBI taxonomy): Eukaryota > Metazoa > Arthropoda > Malacostraca > Stomatopoda > Squillidae > Oratosquilla > Oratosquilla oratoria. The sequence continues at coordinate 10,628,761 of NC_134781.1, read as the reverse complement.
ATATAAATATATATATATACATATACATATATATATATATACATATATATATGTATATATATATATATACATATATATATATACATGTATATGTATATATATATATATATATATATATATATATATATATGTATATGTGTATGTATATGTATATGTATATGTACATGTATATGTATATGTATATGTATATGTATATGCATATGTATGTATACGAGGTCCATTCAAAAAGTATCCGTCCTATGTTCATAAAAGCAAAAAATCATTTACCATTCAGGAATTCATTTTTGTTGTATTTGACGATACCCTTACTGCGCATGCGTGGACATTTTGACAACTCTAGTGCGCTCCAATTCTCGCCTTTGAAGGCTAGAATGCAGACATCCAGCACACGTTCGTCGGATTATCGTCCTTGCGCAACATGTTGGAGCGCATCGACCAGAGCTAATGCATTAAGTTCTGGCAGAAGCTTGGTGATACGCAAGTGCAAACTGTCCAGAAGATTCAGCAAGCTTTTGACGATGAAGCCAAGGGAATAACGCAGATAAAAGAGTGGTATAACCGCTTAAGTAAGAACAAACCTCAGTTGAGAGCAAGCCACGGTTTGGCAGGCCATCCACCAGCAAAAATGAAGAATTCATTGCGAATGTCCGTCGAATAGTGGGGAACGACCGTCGTATAACCATCAACTAGATTATCGGAGAAGTAGGAATAAGCACAGGATCAGTTCATACAATTTAAACAGAAGATCTGGTCATGCGAATAGTGTCGGCGAAATTCGTTCCCAAGTTGCTGGTGGAACACTAGAAACAACGCCTGAAAATGGCACAAGACATGGTTGACTGTCCTACAGTGACTGACTTCACTGGTGATAAGACATGGGTGTATGAATACGACCCGGAAACAAAATATCAGTCATCACAATGGAAACATCAGACATCACCTAGACAACAACAAAAAAAAAAAAAAAAAAAAAAAAAAAAAAAAAAAAAAAAAAAAAAAAAAAAAAAAAAAAAAAAAAAAAAAAAAAAAAAAAAAAAAAATCGCAGCAACGTCAAGGTGATGTTAACATTATTTTTCTAATTATATACATTTTTTTACTCCAGTAGTATTATGCACCATAATTACGCACCAGCAGGACAAACAATTAATAAGGAGTACTATCTGGAGGTTATGCGACACCTTTATGATACTGTACGATGAAAAGTACCGGAAATGTGGGCAGCGCGTAACTGGTATCTTCACTATAGCAATGCGCCTGTGCATTCTGCCCACCTGATCCAAGCTCACCTGGACAAAAACAACACTCCACTATTTCGACACCTTCCCTACTCTCCAGACATGTTAATTTGTGATATGCAAAAGAGAGAGAGAGAAGAGAAGTAAAGCATAAAAGAGGCAAAAAGTAGAGCAGATTTGAAATGGGGTAAGAATATGACAGAAAATTTTAAAAGTAATAAAAAAATGTTTTGGAAGGACAATATGAGAGGAAGAGGAGGCGAATCAAGTAGAGAAGGAAAGGTAAAATGTGCAGGTGTGAGCGACGATAATGGAAGAGACAGCAGTAGGAAGATGGGTGGAGTAATTAAGGGAGTTATTAAATGTGAAGTAGGATAGGGAGGGAAAGGTAGTTGCAGTGGGGAGTGCTAAGAAAATGATAGTGATGAGTGAGGAAAATGGAGGAGAAATAGGAAAAAATGAGGAAAAATAGTTATTAAAATTATGAAAGTAGGTAAGACACCTGGGTTAAATGGGTGTCATACGGAGTGTCTAAAAAGGGAGATACAGTGGTCGTAGACTGACTGGTGAGGTTGTTTAGTGTTTGTCTAAAAGAGGGTAGAGTGCCAGAAGACTGGATGTGTGACTGTATAGTTCCGCTTTATAAGAAAAAAGGGGAAAAGTGTGAGTGCAGCAGTTTCAGAGGGATCAATTTGTTGAATGTAACTGGGAAGGCTTATAGGGGTTTGATTGAGAGGATTAGGAGAGGAACAAAGGGAGTAATTGGTAAGGAACATTGTGGGTTTAGGATAGGTAGGGGTTGCGTGGATCAGATTTTTGTGGTAAGGCAGATATGTGAGAAAGCTTTAGGAAAAGGTAAGGATGTTTTTTGGGTCTTTATTGATTTGGAAAAGGTTTATGACTGAGTTGACAGGAAGGCTCTGTGGGAGGTATTGCAGATATATGGATTAGGAGGAAAGCTCTTAAGACCAGTCAAGAGTTTTTACAAGAGTATTAGAGCCTGATTTAGAATTAGAAATGGGGAAAGTGGGGGTCTAAGGTAAAGGTGAGACTTTGCCAGGGATGTGTCATTCGCCGTGACTGCTCAATACATATATATGGATAGGGTGGTGTGAGAAATAAATGCAAGAGTAACGGGCCAGGG
>NC_134781.1:10601381-10618881 GCF_046742065.1 Oratosquilla oratoria | reverse complement strand
GAGGAGGATGAGGACGAAGAGTAGGAGAAGAAGAAGAGGAAAGGAAGTGGATAAGAGGGAGGAGAAGGAGGAGAAGAGAAATTGCAGGAGGAAGTATAAAAGAAGGATATAGAGAGGTAAAAAAGAGAGAAGAAGAGGAGAAGAAAAAGGAGGAGGAGGAGGACGAAGAGTAGGAGAATAAGAAGGGAAGAAGAAGAGGAGAAAAAAGAGGAGAAAGAGGAGGAGAGGAGAGATTGCAGGAGGAAAATAAGGAGAGGGATATAGAGAGGTAAAGGAAGGGAGAGGAGGAGAGGAAAGAGGAGTAAGAAGAGGAAGAGTAGGAGTAGGAGTAGGAAGAGGAAGACTAGAAGAAGGAGGAGGAATAGGAGAGTGTGAGGATGGGAGGAAGGGGTTGTATGTTATCGAATTTTGTCGCCAATTACCAGCGCTTCTATAATTGGAGTCAATATCACACCGAAAAGCTTATGTCGCAATCAAAGAGAAATTCACTTCAATAATCAGAACGAAGTTAATCGTTATCAGTGTTTATTACTTAATAGGAATTGGTGTCTAATCGTGAAAGAACGATACATTGATCTGGGCCGTAGGGGCGTCAGTAAGGCCCTAAAGTATCGGCAATGAAACTTATATCATGTTTTAGTTAACAGGTAAATGAGTTCATTACGTTTTCTGTAACCGAATCAAAGACGTTTAACTTAGTCTCAGTTAACTTTTTTATATCTGGTTAACGCTGGGTGGTTTAATTTACCTCAGAATATGGTGAAGGATCTAAATTGTCTTCTGTAGAAAACTAGTATATTTACAGAGAACGAACTTTTATTCGATGCTGTACCTCAACGGGCTTTAGGCATCATCTGGATCAAGCTCAGTATACAGGAAATAAACAAATAAAATAATAAATGAATAAATAAATAAATAAATAAATCCTTACGCTTTCAAATTATTTGTAACACTGTCGAATCCATTGGTCTTCATTGTTATCATCTGTGTCTTGAAAATGATGGTCATCAGTTTGAAATGAAAGAAAAGTTAAGTCATTGTCCTTAATCTGGTCTAGTCCCCCCTGCGTGTTCGCAAATGTTCCAACTAGTAGCAACCATTTTCATAACACAGCTGATAACAACTCGGACTAATAGATTTGACTACGTATCGAAACATTTTAAAGCGTGTGTACGTTTTTTCGGAACACCCTGTGTATTGACAATAGTTATATCGTATATTGACAATAATTATATCGTATATAGGCAATAATTATATCGTCAATATGTCTCTCATTGTATTTTGTTTGCAACTGGCACAGCATTGGTGAAATTACTTCAATATTATTGTTCTCTTGTTATTTCTTTGTTGTACATTTTTTTTTTTTTTTTTTTTGCCAGAGACATGTAATTTTTCTATTGTGCTTGGATAACAAGAACGAATGACAGTCATTGTTTTTTTGTTTTGTTTTTTATTATCAAGTAGGTCTGGCCACAGCCGCACACTAAAAAAAAAATCTCATAAGAGGAAAAAAATCAAAATAGTAAATACCACAATCGAACACAAGGAAGAACAGCGGAAACTGAAATAAATAAATAAACAAACAAATAAATAAATAAATAAGTAAATAAAACAATATACTTAGAGAGAGACATCATCCGGTGCCACAAAAGGAAGAAGAAAAAAAAGTGCGATAATAACAATTTGACCCAAACAGGCAGAAGAAATATGGCAACACGGGCAAGGAAAACTTTGATGAAAAAAGAGGCTTAATAAAGGCAACGCGAGAGGTAGAAGATGAGTCCGTAATTATAGATGGGGTCAATTTTAAGGAACTCTTTGGACCGAGTAGGGAGTGGAGAGGTTACCAGCGCTTCTGTCCTTGTAGAGAATCTCGCGACTTAGATAACTATCTCTGGTGCTGACACTTGTAGTATTAGTGGTGGTAGTGGTGTAAGTGATAGTAGCGGTGATATTAGCTGAGGTTATTGTTGGTGTGGTAGTTATGTTATCGTTAAGAGTTTTTTTTTTTTTTTTTTTTTGTGGTAGTGGAGGTTACCATATTAATAATGGTGTTGATATTTGTTGTGGTGATAGTGGTATGTTGGTACTGCTGTTATGCTGGTGGTGATATTTGTGGTAGGTGCTGGGGCGGTGGTAAGGTTGACCGTTGTTGTTTTTGTTGGAATGGATGTGATGAAGTTGTTAATTGTTATTTTCTGGCTATAAAGATATTGGTTGTGGTGGTAGTGGTTTTGATAGTGTTTCGGGATAATTATGATGTTGGTGGTTGATGTTGTGGTCGTGGTATTAGTGGTATTGGTTGTGTGTCCTGTGTTATTGGTATATACATTTGTTTTGGTATTTATAGCAGTATGTGCAGCTAGTGATAGTGGTAGTAGTGATGATAATGATGGTGGTAGTGTTATGGTAATGGTAATGGTAACCACGATAGCTACCGTAGTTACGACTATGGCGAGCCAAGTTGTTGGTAATCGGAAAGTAGTAGTGACAATAATCCTGTTGGTAACCATCTCAGTAATCATGGTATGGCTTATTCTAATTATGGCGATAGTTGCGGTGATCCTGGTGGTCTAATCGGAAGCATGATGGTCTCGCATTCGCTTTGTCAAAGGTTCGAGTCCCGCACTTTCCTCCGATTCCCAGTAGTGAGATTTTTTACCTGACACATAAGTCCCTTAAGTGCGTGATGCAAAGGTGATGGCTTCGGCCGGAGATACTAAGCACCTCCCGGCGTACGCTCCTTATCACCTCCTTTAGGAAGAGGAATAGGGGGGTGGGAGGACGAAGAGGAAGAGGACGAGGAGGCATACTAAGACAAAGGTAAAAATGTTGACAAAAAGGGGGAGGAGGAGGAGGAGGAGGAGGAGTAGGAGGAGGAGGAGTAGGAAGAGGAGGAGGAGGAGGAGGGGGAGGAGGAGGAAAAGAGAGAAGAGGAGTACAAGACAAAAGAAGAAAGATAAAAACGAGGATGAGAAAAAGTAGGAGAGAGAAAACGAGAAGAAAGAATAAGAAATGTAGGAGGAGGAGGAGGAAGAAGAAGAGGAGGAGGAAGAGTGAGAAAAAGAAAAAAGAGAAGGAAGAAAATGAGGAAAAGGAGGAGTAAGAGGGAAAGAAACAGGAGAGGAGAAAGAGGAGGTGAAGGAAGATAAGGAAGAGGAGAAGTAGATGGAGAAGGAGAAAGAATAAGGAAAAGAAAAATGAGAAGGAAGACAATGAGGAAGAGGAGAATTAAAAGGAAAAGAAACAGGAGGGTGAGGAAGAAGTGGAGATGGACAAGTAATAGTGGAAGAAGAAGGGAAATAAGAAGGAAAGAGGATATTCTGCAAGATAGATAACGAGAGTGAGAACACGAGGAGGAGGAGGTGAGGGAGGACGAGTACGAGGGGAAGAAGAAGAAGAAGAAGAAGAAGAAGAAGAAGAAGAAGAAGAAGAAGAAGAAGAAGAAGAAGAAGAAGAAGAAAAAGAAGAAGAAGGAGGAGGAGGAGGAGGATGTGGGAAGTGAACGATTCTGCGAGATAGAGAACAGGAAAAACAGGAGGAGGAAGAAGAGGAGGAGGTGAGGAAGGACAAGTGAAAGAAGAAGAAGAGAGAGGAGGAGGAGGAGGAGGAGGAGGAGGAGGAAAGAGGATGATCTGAAAGACAGAGATCGAAAATAGTACAAGAGGTGAAGGAGTAGTAGGAGGAGGCGAGGAAGGACGTATAAGAGGGGAAGAAGAAGGAGGACCAGATGAGGAAGGATAAGGAAGAGGGGAAGAAGGAGAAGAAGAAGAAGAAGAAGAAGAAGAAGAAGAGGAGGAGGAGGAAGAGGAGGAGGAGGAAGAGGAGGAGGAGGGAAGAGAACGATCTGCGAGGTAGAGAACGAGAGGGAGCCGGAGAGCTAGACACCGCCGGTGGGGGAGTTCTTCAAGAGGAATAAGTGTTGGGCGAAGGCGCATCTTCTCCGGAGGAACCTGGAAATGAACTTATCGTAAAAGAACGAGAAAACAGAACCGGGGGCTCGGGGGGGGGGGTGACTACGAGGACCTTGGAATGGGCGTAGATGGTGGAGGAAGACCGAGGAAGGAGGAAGGAGGAAGGAGGCGTGTGAACAGACGTAACTGACGGAGGAGGAAGTGTGAAGGAGGAAGAAGGGAGGAAGAAGGAAGAAGGAAGAAGGAGGAAGAAGGAAGGAGGCTTTTGAAGAAACATAGCTGATAAAAGATAGAAGTCGGAAGGTAGGAGGCTTGGTGGTAGGAGGTAGTAGGGAGACGGGAGGAGGTAGAAAGGAAAAGTGAGGAAAGAGGAGGTAAGGTAGAAGGTCGAAGGTATGATATGATAAAGAGGAGGTAGAGAGCAGGGAGGAGGAAAAAAAGGAAGAGGAGGAGGGAGAGAGGAGGTAGGTGGTAATAGAGAGAAGGGAATAGGAAAAAGAGAAGATTGAAGGTGTAGGGAAGAGGGAGGAAGAGAGAGGAAGGAGGAGGTAGAAGAAAGTAGGAGATAAGAAGAGGTGACAGAGAAAAGGGATTAGGGAGAAGGATGGAGTAAAGGGGAGGAAGAAGGAGGGAGGAAAAAGGAGGGAGGGTGGGGAGAAGGAAGGAGAGAGGGAGAGGGAGTTAGGAGGAGGGAGGAAGGAGAGTAATTGATGAATAATCGAAGGTCTTTGGTAGCGCTGTTTGTCCATTTTCCTGAGGCAAATAAAATCGTTAAGCGTTGGTCAGAGAAAAGTTTACATCAACAAGTACTTTGTGCTAAGATCAACGAGAATCCGAGTAGGAATTGGAGAGAGGAAAATAAGGAAGGAGAAAAAGAAGAGGAGGAAGCAGGAAGGAGGGAGGAGGAAGGAAGATGGAGAAGGAGGAAGGAGGAAAGAAAAAGGGGAAAAGAAAAAGGAGGGAGGAGAGAAGAGGTAGGAGAGAGGAGGTAGGAGGGAGGAGAGAGGAGGGAGGAGAGAGGAGGGAAGAGGGAGGAGGGAGGAGGAAGGAGGGAGGAGGATGGAAGGAGGAAGGAGGAGGGAGAAGAGGATTGCCTCGTAAAGAGCGGAGGTAAAAGAGAGTGGCTCTTCGGGGAGGTGGGGGTGGGAGTGTGGGAGAGGTGGGAGAGGAGGGGAGAGGAGGGGAAGGGAGGAGGTCTAACGGAGAGAATTTGGGAGGAAAGGGATTATACATGAGGAGAAAATAAATTCTCTGAAAAAAAGAAGAGAGGAGGAGTGGAGAAGAGAGAAAAGAGAGGGGAGGGGAACTAATGGAGAAAACTTGTGAGAAAATGGATTACACACGAGGAGAAAATAGATTCCCAAAAAGAGGAGAGAAGAGGGGAGGAGTGGAGAAGAGAGGAGAGAAGAGGAGAAGAGAGGGAAGTGGAGGAGAGGGGAGGAGTGGAGAGGAGAGGGGAGGAGTAGAGAAGAGAGGAGAGAAGAGAGGAGAGGAGAAGAGAGGAGAGTAGAAGAAGGGAGAGGAAAAAAGAGGAGAAGAGGGGAAAGGAGAAGAGTGGGGAGGAGAGGAGAGGGGGAGGAGAGGAGAGGATAGGGGGAATTGAGGAGTGGGGAGTAGAGTAGGGGAGAGGAGTGGGGAGTAGAGTAGGGGAGAGGAGAGGGGAGGAGATGACAGGAGAGGAGAGGAGAGTAGAGGAAGGGATAAGAGAATAGAGGAGAGGAGAAGAGAGGAGGAGAGGAGAGGGGAGGAGAAGAGAGGAGAGGAGAGCAGAGAAGAAAGTCAGAGAAGAGAGAAACGGAGGAATTTCTTTTAGAGCGTTGAGGAGGCAAGGGTTCTTCCAGAGACAATGAGAAAGTAAGGATCTCTTCATTGAGGTGAAGAAAGAGAGAGGAGAAAGCTGTGCAACCTAATCACTCAAGTGATGAACTTTACAGACTCTGACCTCACGTGACCTAAGGTGATCTGGTTCTTGTTGCCATAGCAACCCCATGGCAAGCTTCACAGGCTTTGTTTACGCTGTCGCTAAGACGTTCTTATCATGTTAGTGAACTCACAAAATCGAGGATTTCAAAGGCTTACTTTTAGTCTATTTCAATAAGGGATTGCAATTTGTGATAATTTCTTCGTTAATTGAACTTAGGCTCGTTATGTTGCTCCAATGTTTCCATATTGTATTGAAATTCCGCACATGCATTTGTAACAATAAAGCACTTAAAAAAAAATAAAAAAAAAAAATAATCAACCTCATCAGTGACTTTTGAGGTACCATGTATTAACCTTTTCGTTACATTTTATGACTTTGTATTGTTTATTCTATCTAGTGCCGGCCGATTTTATTCGTCTGATGAGCCCCCAACCCAACACCCTCACCCTCTCACCCGACTTTAGTCTCGTCCGTATCAAAAGTAAAATGATTATGATAATAATAATAATAATAATAATAATAATAATAATAATAATAATAATAATAATAATAATAATAATAATAATAATAATAATAATAATAATAATAATAATAATAATAATAATAATAATAATAATAATAATAATAATAATAATAATAATAATAATAATAATAATAATAATAATAATAATAATAATAATAACAATAATAATAATAATAGTAATAATAATAGTAATAATAGTAACAATAAATCTAAGCAAACTTCGCTTTATTCTGATGTGAGCTGGTAGCGTCATCGGAAGCATGCTCGTCTCGTATTCGTTTAGTCGTGGGTTCGAACCCTGCGCTTCTTTCCTATTCTCAGCAGTGACTGTCACCAGCCCTAACAGTCCACAAGGCGCGTCATAGGGCAAAGGTGACGGCTTCGGCCGCAGCTACTCAGCGCCTCCTTGTGGAGGCTTCTTACTCTAATCTGTTCACATACTTTATAGATTTGCTCACATGTTCTGTATGCACCGTTTTGTTCTATTCTGTTCTGTTCTCTACTGTTCTTTTCAACACTTCTATATCTGTCACATACTTTATAGATTTGTTTAAATGTTATAGTAGATGGCAGAAAAGTGAGGGAATGAAGATGGAGATAACAGGGATAGTCATAGAGAAGATACACTTGAATAAAGAAGAAGAAAATATGATGCGATGGAGAGAGCTCGAGGAAGGAAAATGGAAGAGTTAAGGAAGAAAAAGGAGGAGGAAAGGGGAACGGGGAGGAAAAGTAAGGAAAGAGGAATGGAAAAGGTGGTGAAAGGAGAATGGGAAATGCAAGAAAGGGGAAAGCAATGGGGCAAAGAGATGACGGGACAAAGAGAAGGGGGGGAGGAAAGGGTCAATGGGGAAGGTTCACGGAAGAAGAGGACAGAGATGAAAGTTCAAAGGAGAGGAAGACAAAAAAAAAAAAAAAAAAAGTTGGTAAAAAGAGAGGAGGGAGAAGAAACAACAAGAAGAAAGGCGTTTCATCAACAATAACCAGCGTTTCTGTCCCTAGGGACGATATCGTACCAAAAAGGCGGAGTCGCAGAGGTGGTCAAAGCAAGATCTCAAGAGGTCAGCAAGAGGGAGGGGTGGTAGAAGTTAAAAAAAGACAGACATTCTTCTTTTAGGGGAAAAGGAGAAAGGCAATGAAAAAAAAGGGGAAATGGGAAAGCTGGAAAGGCAAAGGAGAGGGCATAGGAAAGGATGAAAGAGGGGAAAGAAGGGCAAAAGGTGAAGGGGAAATGAGGGAAGGTTTAGGGGTGGAAATTTTGAAAAGAGGGATTCCCCTTGCTAGAAGATTTATATGAGAAGGTCGTGCAAATTGAGGAGTGGAGGAAGAAGAGGAAGAAGAGGAGGAGGACGAGGAGGAGGACGGGGGAAGGAAAAGAAGAAAGAGGAGGACAAGGAGGAGGAGAAAGAGGACGACGACGAAGAGGACAAGGATAAGGGTGAAGAAGAGGAAGAGGAGGAGGAAAAAGACGAGGAGGAGAAAGAGGGGGACAAGAAGTAGGACAAGGAAGAAAACGATGAGGAGGATGAAAAAGAGAACGAGGAGAAGGACGGGGAAGAGGACGTGAAAGAGGATGATAAGGAAGACAAGGAAGAATGAGAGAACGAGGTGGACACAGAGGAAGAAGACAAGAGAAATGGATGAAGCAAGAGGAGAATACTAGGAAGAGAATGAGAGGAGGAGGAGGAGGAGGAGGAGAAGGCTCAGAGTAAATAGTAAGGAGGGAAAGAACAGGAAGAAGAAGAAGAGTAAGACAATAAGGATGAGAAAAAGAAGTGAGAGGTAGAAACGAAAGACAAAGGAAAAAGATTTGATGGTGGAGAGGAGGAGAGAAAGAAGATGAAAGAGTGAAGAGGGAAGAGAATGAGAAAAAATGGAAAGAAAGGAGGAAAAGAAAGAAGAGGAGGAGAAGAGGAAGTAGAAAGAAGAAAAGGAGAAACATAAAAAGAGGAAAAGAGAAAACGAAAAAGAGAAAAAATAGAGAGAGGAAAAGCGAGGAGAAGAAGGAAATAAAAGTATAAGAGGAAAATTCCATTATGAAGGAGAAGGATGGGGAAGAGGGATGAGGAAGAAGAGGAGGAGGAGGAGGAAGAGGAGGAGAAGAATAGGTGGAAAAAGGATCCTATGGTACTAAGGGATGATGGAAGGAACGAGGAAGAGAAGAGGAGGAATGAGAAAGCGGTAAAAAGAAAGAGGAAGAGACGATTGAAGGGAATTGAAAATCGAATGATATAGGAAATGAGAAGCTCAAGATAAGCTATTCACGGTTTCTTAGGTTGAGGATGATGAAGTCTCCCCCCACTCAAAAAAAAAAAAAAAAAAAAAAAAAAAAAAAAAAAAAAAAAAAAAAAAAAGGCTGGCGATCAGCGTTGAGCGAATCTTTATTCAATCGAGACCCACAGCTTATTTAGTTGATATTAATTTCATCTCAAAGAACGCGCTCCCTAGCGTATGCCCCCAAATGATGACGATCAATTTCCTCTCCATCCAATGAAGGGTAGCCTCTTCACCGAAGTGACTGAAGCCAAGGGATTTTCCTTCTCCACCCCCTCCCATTTTTTTCTATTTGGCCTTTTATTTATTTATTCTATTTGATATTCTATTTGTCTATTTGTTTTTAAGGTGCTGAATCTATCTTAGGTTACCACCCGTATCCTCATAATAGGTTAAACCCTTTTCACACAATGATAGATTGGTAGAAAGAATAAATGGAACGTATTAGAGACAAAGATGTGGTTTCAGTATATCAAATTCCCTATACCAGATGAATTCCTTAATTTTCATAAAATCATTTCCCGACAGCTTGAGCATGTGATCTCTGTATCCCATTGTATCCCCTGAGGACGAGTCCCGGACAGGACTCGAAACGTCGGGAATAAATTACCTACTTCTGAGTCTGGTGTTGTCTATGTTACCATGATATATATATATATATATATATATATATATATATATATATATTCTGTATATATATATATATATATATATATATATATATATATATATTAAACTTCTTTTTCTCTTCCAACGCTTGCATATATAAATCACCAATCAAAAGTCTTACATCGCCACCTAGAGTTTCACATTATTCTTTCTCCAAAATATAAAAATATATTCCTTTCCTTCTTCAAGACATCAATGTTGAGGTGCGTACATTTGATATAAACGAGTGTTGTACTTTCTTCCTTTCATCCATATTGTACACTTCATTAGTCTTTCATTTATCAATTTTACCTCTTGAATATACTGTGTCAGTGTTCATCCCACTATCGTAGCAACCCTGTGGCCTCTCCCTGTGGCCTCTTGTGATCACAGTATATCAGGATATATCCGCCTCCAAGGTCTCTTCCTTCATCTTTTCCCCCATTGTCTTGTCTCTGACATTCCTATAATGTCTATCTGTTTTTCATTCATCATCCTCAAGATTTCTTCTTCCTTGTCTCTGTATGTTGCGGTGTTAATCGTTGCAAGCCCTACTTTGTAGAGTGTATTGTGAGAATTTCCTTTACGTTTTCCACTTTGTATACCAAAGTGCCGTCTAGATTCCGAGGCTGGTAGTCGTGGAGTTTTACGAGCAAACGACTTTTTACACCATCGGCTAGCTAGGCCTGTCATAGTAACACTCCTCATTTCTCATCCGCGCTTGGAACCGGTAATGGCGGAGATTTATATATATATATATATATATATATATATATATATATATATATATATATATATATATATATATGTGTGTGTGTGTGTGTGTGTGTGTGTGTGTGTGTGTGTGTGTGTGTGTGTGTGTGTGTGTGTGTGTGTGTGCGTGCGTGCGTGTGAGTGTGTGTGTGTGTGTGTTTGTGTGTGTGTGTGTGTGTGTGTGTGTGTGTGTGTGTGAGAGTGTGTGTGTGTGTGAGTGTGTGTGTGTGTGTGTGTGTGTGTGTGTGTGTGTGTGTGTGCGCGCGCGTGTATGTGTGTGTGCGCGCGTGTGTATGTGTGTGTATGTTTATATGTATATATATAATGTATATATATATATACATATATATATAATATATGTATAATATATATACATACATATATATATATATATATATATATATATATATAGATAGATAGATAGATAGATAGATTTAGATAAAGGCAGAGATACTAGTGATAAAGTAAGCACAGAGACAGAAGTACAGAAGGAGAAAGTAAAGTAAGAATAATTGATGCAAGAGAAAGTGAACACAGACAAGTAAAAATAAGATAAGATATCTGTAAGGAAGACTGAATATGAGAAAGAGAACAAAAAGCGAGAAAAGAATGGGAAAGTAAGCAGAGGAGAAGACACTGAGAATAAGCGAAAGCTGGAAGAGAAGAAAAAGCAAGAAGATGAATGTAAGAAAGACAAAGAAAACAAGAAGAAATTAAAACTGAATGAGGGTAAGAAAGAAAAACGTTTAAAGAAGAAAGTATGAATGAAAGGAAGAAGGGAGGGAAAAGTAATGGTAGAGAGCAAAGAAGAAAGACTGAAAGAAAAGTAAAAAGAAAGAAAAAAGAAAGAAAAAAGACGGAAGAAAGAAAAAGGAAAAGAAAAAGAAAGAAAGAGAGAAAGAAGGAGAGATAGAAAGAGAAAGAAGAAAGGAAGGAAGAAATAAAGAAAGAAAGAAAATAAAAAGAAAGAAAGAAAGAGAAAATAAATAAAATAGATAGAATAAAAAAGAAAGGAGAGAAAAAAATAAAGGGAAACGAAAGCATGAAAGAAAAAAAGAATGAAAGAAAGAAAGAAAGAAAGAAAAAAGAAAGAAAGAGAAAAAGAAAGAAAGAAAAAAGGAAGAAAAAAGAAAAAAAGAAAGAAAAAAGGAAAGAAAGAAAGAAGAAAGAAAGAAAGAAAGAGAGAAAAAGAGAGAAAAAGAGAGAAAGAAAGAAAGAAAGAAAGAAAGAAAGAAAGAAAGAAAGAAGAGATGAGCAAACCAAGAAAACAAACAACATATAACAGGAACAATAAAAAGAAGAACCCAAAAATAAAAACACAGAGCAACTAAAAATAAAAATAAGAACGGAAGCAAATAGTAGATAAAGTAGAAGAGAAAGAAAGAAAAACGAGAAGAAAAAAGAAATTTGGGATCATAAAAATGTGACAAATTGAAAGAATATAGACAGAAAAAAAAGAATAAATAAAAAACGTAAAGAGGAAAAAGAAGGCGGAAAGAAAACATATTTCTTTGAATAAAAGCACAAAGGAAGGAATAATGAAAGTGTAAAGAAAGAAGAAGAAGGGATACGAAAGAGATAGAGAGACACCAAAGAGAGGAAGATGGAGAGAGATAAAAAGTGTATGGGAGGTGGTGGAGGTGGAAAGGGGAGAGAATGAGGAAGAGGAAGTGTAGGAGATAGAGGAGGAGGAGTAGAAGGAATGAGAAAAAATAGAAATAGATAGATGAAGAGGATTTGGAAGAAGGTCTTGAGGAAGAAGAGTAATAAGAGAAGAGAAGAGAAGAGAAAAGAAGAGAAAAGACAATAATAAGGAAAATAGTTTGAAGACTTAAGGGGGAACAAGGAGAGGGAAGAGGAATGAAGAGAGTAAAGAGACGAAAATGAAGAGTACTGATGAATTAGGATGAGGCTGAGAGGGAGGGGAGGTGAATAAAGGTAAATATAGCACCATCATCGTCATCTTCGTCGTCTTCGTCGTCTTCGTCGTCCTCGTCGATCTACCAAGGACTCCATCCAAGAGAAGAAGAACGAGAGGGAGGAGGAGGAGGGGACGAGGAGGAGGAAGAGGAGGAGGAGGAGGAGGAGACATGAAGCCCCCCAAGGAAGGATATATATCAATGAGATGGAAAGATGAGAAGATAGTCAAAATGAAAAGTATTACCCGATAAAAAATAAAGTGAAAAAAAGGACGAAGAAGAAGAAGAAGAAGGAGAAAAAAAGGTCGCGAAAGATGATGATAAAGGAAGTGTGATAAAAATAGAAGGCAAAAGGAAATTATGCGAGAAGGAAAAGCTGACAAGTCTATGATAAAAGACGCGGAGAGAGAGGAAATGGATGATGATAATAATAATGATAACAATAATAAAGAAAGCAAACAACAAAGACGAAAGGAGAATGTGAAAGGTTGGGGCAAAAGTAATGAAAGGGAATTAAAGAAAAAAGTAAAGAAAACTTGGACAAATAAGCGACACAAAAAATGGAAAAAAATAATAGAAATAAGATGATTTTGATAACTTTGGTAATATTGCTAATGTTGTTTGCATATCTGTTGGCAGTGTTCTCATAACGAAGTTTATGTAAATATTGTGACGGTATTGTTTACGTCGTGACGATGATAAGCTTGTGGCCTCAGATAGAATGACGTTTATCTTGACGTACCTTGACGTACTTTTGACTCTCTCTTACTACAGTTGAGAGAGAGAGAGAGAGAGAGAGGCAGAGAGAGAGACAGTAGTTTTGACTTAGATGATGACGTTTTATATGAAGTCAATGAATAATTTCGTGAAAAAGTTCATTGTTAATGACATTGCAGCGTGATGGCAAATGATAGACCAGTAAGATGAAGTGTTTCTTGTAACTCAGTCATTTTGAATATATATTTAAAGGTTTAACAGTCACTTAAGCAAACACACACACACACACGCACACACACACACACACACACACACACACACACACACACACACACACACACAAGCACACACACACAAAAACACACACACACATACAAGCACACACACACAAGCACACAAACACACACACACACACAAACAAACAAACAAACACACACACACACACACACACACACACACACACACACACACACACACATACAGAAGCGTACGCACGGATACACACACACAAACACACTCCTGCACATGTATACACACAATTTTTTTTTCTGTATGACAGAGAGAGATTGGTAGATAGATATATAGACAGATAGATAGAGAGAGAGAGAGAGAGAGAGAGAGAGAGAGAGAGAGAGAGAGAGAGAGAGAGAGGATGGACATTGTAAATAGATATAGATATGTATAACTAACATAAGATACACTAGAACCAATATACTTAGAGCAAACAACATTGAAAACATTTCAGTAATCTAAGACCAAATGTATGTAAAATATGTACAAATTAGGTTAGGAAAAATATATAGATAAATTCAAACAAATTCTTAGAATAAAACGAAGAATTAGAAGAAAGCGAACCATAAAATGAAGAAAAAAATATATATCGAGAAAGAAGGGAAGAAAAGAATAAGAAGAAGAAAAAATCATGGGAAAGGCAGAAAAAAAAGAGGTGATAAAGACACAGATTGGAAAACATTGCCATTACACAGACTTTGGGCCGATAGATTCATGTCATTTTTGTCGACAACTATTACAGGGTGTTCATCAGGAAGGAAATAGTAAAAAGGAGGAAGAGGAACAGAAGGAGATGGAAAGCAAGGGGGAAGAGGCAGTGGAGAAAGAGATGGAGAAGGAGGAGGATGAGATGATGGAGTAGTAGTAGTAGTAATACCACTAGTGGTATTAATAGGAGAAGGTGGAGGAGGAGGAGGAGGAAAAAGAGGTGATAGAGTAGTAGTAGTAGTAGTAGTAGTAGTAGTAGTAGTAGTAGTAGTAGTAGTAGTAGTAGTAGTAGTAGTAGTAGTAGTAGTAGTAGTAGTAGTAGTAGTAGTAGTAGTAGTGGTAGTAGTAGTAGGTGGAGGAGGAAGAGGAAGAGGAGGACACTATGGAGGAGGAGTTTAAGATGAAGTTGGATAAGGATAAGAAGAAATAGGAGATGGAGGAAAATGAAGAGGAGGTGGAAGAAGAGGAGTGAGAGGAGAAAAGGGTGGAGTTAAAAATAAAGGATTTGAAGGAAGAGGAGAAAAATAAAAGTAAATTGAGGAGGATAAAGAGAATGAGGAAATGAAAGGAGAAGTAGAGGAAGAGAAAAAAAGACAAAGAAATGGAAGAGAATAAACAAAGGAGGAGATGAAGGAGGAAGTGGAAGAGGAGGAGATAAAGATAAAGGATGTGGAAGAGGAGAAAGAGAGAAAAAAAGATTGAGGAGAAGGAGGGAGATGAAGAAGTTAATGTAGAGAAAATGAAGGGTAAGAGAAAATAGTGATTGTAGAAGGAGAGGGAGCGTGAGTGACTAGGAGTAAGGAAATAGAGGTAGAAGAAAAGAAAAGAATAAAGATGAAGAGGAGAAGAGGAGCTGAAGGGTGAAGAATTGGTGGTAGAACAGAAGGAAGAAAATATGGAAAATATAAAAAATAGGAAGAAAAGAGGAGGAAGAGAGGTGGCAGTAAAGATGTTTGTAGTAAAAGAAAAATAAGAAAAGAAAAAAGGTGGAAGAGAAAAAAGGGATATATATATATATATATATATATATATATATATATATATAATATATATATATATATATATATATATATATATATATATATATATATTATTATTATTATTATTATAATTTTTTTTCAGCAATAACTACTGTTTCTTTCTTTGGGAAAAAACTGGCACCAAAGACGGCAGAATCGCAAGGGCGATAAACTAATCATTTGAGGATATCAGTAGAAAGAATTAATAATCAGAATTCTTGTTTGAATACAAATTATTCTCTAATGATAAAAGAGTGTTATGTAACTCTGATCCGTGTAGGTGTCACTAAAGTTTCTAAGATTTTCAATGCAGAAAAGCAACGCAATCACTACGTCATACGGAAAGGATAAAAATTAATGAGTGTTGGAATGGATAATGGAGATAACATAAGTAGTAGTAGAATTAGTAGTAGTGGTGGTGGTAGTAGTGGTAGTAGTAGTAGTAGTAGTAGTAGTAGTAGTAGTAGTAGTAGTAGTAGTAGTAGTAGTAGTAGTAGTAGTAGTAGTAGTAGTAGTAGTAGTAGTAGTAGTAGTAGTAGTAGTAGTAGTAGTAGTAGTCGTTAAAAAGTAGTAGTAGTAGTAGTAGTAGTAGTAGTAGTAGTAGTAGTAGTAGTAGTAGTAGTAGTAGTAGTCGTTAAAAAGTAGTAGTAGTAGTAGTAGTAGTAGTATTGTTGTTGTTGTCGTAGAAGTAGTAGTAATAGTAATATTAGTAATACTAGTAGAGGAAAGTGGAATAAAGAGTAGATGATCCAGCTTTTTTTTTGTAAAAAAAAAAAAAAAAATAATAATCAAAAGGAGACGATAAATAAGACAAAGGATAAGAAGGGGCAGAGCAAACAGAGGTGAATGAGGCTCCGAAAGCAGAAGAGGAGAAGAACTAAAGATAAGACACAATAAAAGAAAAAAAAAACGAAGAAGGGGGAATCTATAAAAGAAAGAAAAAGTAAAGAAGAGGGCGAAGGAAAATAAAATAAAATACCAGAGAGGAGGAAGATGGTGATTATGATGATGATTATGATGGTGATAATGAGGAAGAGGAGGAGGAGGAGGAGGAGGAGGAGAAGGAAGAGGAGTAGGAGAAGGAAGGGGAAAAAGGGGAGTTAAAGGAGAAAATGGAGGTGGAAATAGAGATGTAAATGTAGATGAGAGTAAAGGGGTAAGGTAATGGTTGTGGATGTGGTGACTGTGACAATGACGATGATCGGTGGCTTTAAGAAAAAAAAGAAAAAAATGGGAACAAGTCGGATTACTCGACTGTTTTCTTCAACTGAATAAAATTGTCTCACGGTAGTCAGACTATATAAAAAAATGTATCGAAGGCCAGAAGGAAGGAAGAGTAACGGATGAAGAGTATAAGCTTAAAAAAAAAATTGGTCGTTAAAAACTATGGTTTACCAGCGCTTCTATATCAGGAGAGAATTTCTCGCGCCGCCTCAGAAAGAAGAATGAGAGGAGAGAGGTAATAAAAGAGCGTAAAAGAGGGAAAAGAACGGGAAGGAAGAAGAGGAAAAGGAAGAGATGAAGACACGGGGAATGGCGGAAGAGAGGGGGAGGAGGAAAGGAAGGGAGAAAGGGAGAAGAAGAGAAAGGAAGGAGGGATGGAAGACAGGAGAGATAAAAGGTGGTTAAGGAATGGGAGGGAGAGGAAGCAACAAGAAATAGAGAAGAGGGAGAGGCAGAAAGAAAGGGGAGAAGGTAAAGGAAAAGAAAGATTGGTGGAAGGAGACGGAACGAAGGAAAGGGGAAGAAGGAAAGGGAAAGGGAACTCAACGTGAATAGGGAGAAAGGAAGAAGGTACAGCCATTAGCGTGAGGCAAGTGAGTAAGGAAAGAAAAGGAAGTGAATGTTAGGGACGGGAATGGGAAGAGGAGGGAAAAGGAGTGGCGATGGAAGAGTATTGGAAATAAGACGAGAAAGACAGAAAATCGTGTTATGAAAAGTGACGAAGAAACACCTATCTAGAAAAAAGATAGATATAGAATTACAAAGGGAGCAGATAAGGTAAGGGGAGATGAGAAAGGGGAGAGGAGAAGAAAGAGGGCTGAGGGGAGAAAGGGTTGGGTAAGGGGGTTGGGAGAGGGGAGAGGGAAGAGGGGAGAGGGGAGGAGAGGGAAGGGGTGGTACGAGAGCTCCTACTCTAATCCCCAATCTCTTTATCTGATTGGCTCTGTTCCTGATGGGACAGCAATGCTATTGGTGGGAAATTGAGATGGGATGTAGATGAAGTGGAAGGAGTGAAGGGGGTGGGAGGGGGAAGAAGGAGGGAGTTGAGGGGGTTGATAGACAGAATTCTGAGTCAATGTGGTGGGAAGGAGAGAGTGGAGATTGAAGGCTGGTGACCAAGTACTTCGAGCGAAGTTGGGTCACACAGATTGCATATTACGTGCAACATCGAGTGTCAGAGTGTCTTAAAAGTCTCGGAGAGTCATGCGAGATCGTAAGTGTTAGGACTTCGGGGAGAAATATCAAAAGTCTTCGGGTGAAGAGTCTTAAAGATTGTGTATGTGGAGTCTCAGATGTCGGACGGTCTCATCTGTGAGAACAAGGGTCTTACAGGCTCTAGCTTCGAGGTCATAAGTCTTGGAGTTTGGGGAAGAAATCTTAAGGTCTTTGGGAGTTGTGTTGGTGTGGTTACATTTGAGAGATTGCATGTATGGGGATTCTGGAGGGGCAGAGGACAAAGAATTATAGACTTTAGCCTCAATGAAGGATTTTTGTGGCCTTTAAAGGTTTATGGGGCTTCCGAGGTGTGAAAGAGAGTAAAGAAAATTCCATGACTTCAGGTCTTAAAATGATCCTCAAGGTCTAAT
>NC_134781.1:10576381-10578881 GCF_046742065.1 Oratosquilla oratoria | reverse complement strand
ATATATATATATATATATATATATATATATATATATATATATATATAATATATATATATATATATATATATATATATATATATGTACATATATATGCACGATTTGCACTTTACCTTGAAACAAATTATGTGATATCACCACAGGAGGAGAGAAACTTGTTATCAATAAATACTTTCGTGTATTTATACTTACAGTGATGCTTTTGATATAGGTGAATCAGGATATGTATTGAAATGATCAACATAACTTTTTAAAGTATCATTGCCTCGTTCCGTCGATATCAGAACGAATACATTTTACAATGTACTCTTATCACTCAACATCGGTACCACCTTTCTAGTCATTAATTTACTATGATGGGACTTTTTATTTTTTTTATTGAAGCCATTGGTAATATATTTTTTCCTTTAAGAAACGCCAACGTAGCCACGATGTCGTAGTATGTTTTTGATCTGTCGCCACGTGATTCTATTAAGAGTTTGTGACAGTCCTCGATAGTCGTTGGGAATCGACCTAAATCTACATAATTACGAGAACCCAGGAAAGAAATATATGCGGATTAGGACTTCAACAAGGAAGGACTTGTGGATGAGATTGAATGAAAAGACCAATGAGGTGGATCAGGAAAAAATATGGAATCGACGGGGGTGGGGGTGGGGGTGGAGTAGAGCGGGTTGTCATTTAAGGGATTTAGTTGGAGAAGGTTGGCACTGCACCCAGCCAACAGTGAAATGACCAGTGATGAAGTGGAATGAGGGATTCTGATGACGTGGTAAAGTGGATGAAGGAATTGAGAAAGTGGATTGAAAGAGTCGGTCCACATGGAGGAATGGAACGAAAGGATTGAACACGTGTGGTAAAGGAATGGAAAAGCCTGATCACATTGTGTGGTAGAATGATGGAATGAGATCACGTGATAGAGGAATGCAGAAATTGTACCATATGGTAAAGTGGAATGAAGATACATGTAGAAGAGTGAAAAGATAAGTAAAATCTGGCCTTGGTGGTGGAGTGGAATGTGGGTTGAAAATATGTGGTTGCGTGGAATGATGGTCTCCATATACATAGTGCAATAGATAGAACCGAGTTCCTTTGGATTAATTAAATAAATAGATTAAGGTCATGGGATAGAATGATAAAGACACAGGGAATAGAAGAATGGAAAAAGGAAACAAATATTGTGAAAAAGTGAGACAATATGAAAGAAATGACAGTCAAAATGGATGGAATGGAAGCCAGAGGTCACAGAGTTCGAGTTCGCAGTCGAGCAAGGACGAGAAGCTTTGCTTAGGTCAACTTAGTTTAACTTAGGTCAACCGGGGTAATGTGAAAGAAATGACAGTCAAGATGGATGGACTGGAAGGCAGAGGTCAGAGAGCTCGAGTACGAAGGCAAATGAGGTCAAGAAGCTTTGCTTAGGTCAACTTAGGTTAACTTAGGTCATCCGGGTTAATGTGAAAGAAATGAATGTTGAGATAGATGAACAGAAAGTTTAATGAAAGGAGAGAGGTCACAAAGTTAGAGTAAGAATGCGACCGAGAACGAGAGGCTTTGCTTAGGTCACCTTGGGTCAATTTAGGTCAACCGGGTTTACGACTTCGGTTATCGCGAGAAATTAAAACTGATTCCAGAGTTCATTTCCATCTTATATCGGATTACAAAGTCATAACTCAGGATCCGCCCATTCCTGGCAACCACACTTCACTAAACCCTGTACAGCTTATTCACCTAAGCCTCTCCCCCCGTCCCCGCCCCACGGCGCACGCGATTGGTGAACAGGGAAAGGAGAGCTCTTTGATTGGCTGAGGATGTGGTGACGTGCGTTTGTCACTGCCCCTGACAGCCAGTCACAGCGCTCGCCCTCTCCTCCCAATCATAACGAAGGAGGGGCTAGTATGCAGAGAGGACAGAAATATCAACCCTTTGATTGATAATATTTTAGTCCATTTCTAGGTTCTTTTGAGGAGAAAACTAAGCTTCCTCCAGTTTACTCCTTTGCTGTATTTTTTATTTGTTTATCTATGTATCTATTTATTTATTCATTTATCTATCTATTTATTTTTAGTTTATTCATTAATCTATTTGTTTATCTATTTATCTATTCATATATTTATTCATCTATTTATCTATTTATTTCATCTATCTACTTATATATAGATTTTTTTATTTTGTATACATTTACTTTATCTATTTGATTGAATTATCTTATTATATTCAACTGTTTACTAATTTATCTGTTTATTTATATATTGATTTATCTATTTATTTTAGTTATTCATTTATCTATTTATTTGCTTATTCTTTATATTTGTTAATTTTCACTTATTCGTTTATTGATTTATTCATTTATTAATTTTTTACTTTTTTATTTGTCTATTCATTTGCTTTATTTATTTATTTATATACATATTTTCTATTCATCTACAGTATATATTCATTTGCTTATTCATTTTTCATTTAATTATTTTATTCATTAATTTATTCATTTTTCTATTCATTT
>NC_134781.1:10568881-10571381 GCF_046742065.1 Oratosquilla oratoria | reverse complement strand
TGTCTGGAAAGAATGTGAACTGCTCTAGATACATTGATACACAGATACCCTAATCATTTAAATTTTTCGGTATACAGAAAACCCACCAATAGTTAGAATAAGAATAAATTCATGTTAAGTCCACTTTGGTTCCTACTCTCACTTGAGTAAACCTGTCAAAATGTCTCAAATATAAAAGAAAGAATATATATATATATATATATATATATATATATATATATATATATATTTGTGTGTGTGTGTGTGTGTGTGTGGTGTGTGTGTGTGTGTGTGTGTGTGTGTGTGTGTGTGTGTGTGTGTGTGTGTGTGTGTGTGTGCGTGTGTGTGTGTGTGTGAGAGAGAGAGAGAGATATGTACATGTATATACTACTCTTTTTTTGTTTTTTGTTTTTTCTCTGTATATCCGTAAATTTTCTACTTGTTTGAAATTTTCGTTTGCTTGTTTATTTGTTTATGTGCGTTCTTGTTTCTTTGTGTCCTTTTCTTTTCTTTTCTCTCTTCTTTAATTGCTTCCCTTGACGTCAGCTAAAATGTCAAAATCATCCCCAATTTCGTCTGAAATGTCGTTCTTTTGAGTTGGAATTTTAATTATCTTCTATTTTTTATATCATAACTGTTACTGCCATCATCCTCATCGTCTTCGCTTTCATTATCGTTGTTAGTTATTGGTAACACAATACTCTTGTATCTAATACGCACTGGTTACTTCATCGGAAGCGTGCTGGTCACACATTCACTTAGCTGTGAGTTCGAATCCCGCATTCATTCTTCTCCGATTCCTAACATCTTGTTCCTTACACTTGTGTCTTTGTAGCCGGTGGGTGTGTTTTCACCTTTTCCCTATATACTTAGACAGCCAGATTAAGCGGTACTCTTTGGTAGTTTAAGGGGAATCGTACAAATCTTACGGTAGTTACAAATCACGTATGAACCCCATTGCCGTTAAGATAAAATAGCAAACTAAAATATTTATCATCGTATTCAGATCTCTATAGCAAATAAGCATCTAATTGGACAGATTCAAGAATGGTTTGTGACCCTACCAACGATTGAATCTTTTTGACTAATTCGGGTTGACGGTGCGAACTCCCCCTATGAGGAGGCTAGAACGGTGCCCCTTACAGAGGACCTTGTACCGTGGAATCAAATGAAACATACCCTTGGTCCAACTCGCTGGCGGCATTGCTCCAACTGCAGTTACCTGGACCTCCGCCGCAAGGAGCGACGCTCTAACATGCTCGTCCAGCGATGCAAATATTCTCTTCATTATCATGATCATTTTTGTTGTGTGATTTTTGGTTATGTCGAATTACTTATAGTTTTTATGA
This sequence comes from Oratosquilla oratoria, assembly GCF_046742065.1. NCBI lineage: Eukaryota > Metazoa > Arthropoda > Malacostraca > Stomatopoda > Squillidae > Oratosquilla > Oratosquilla oratoria. The sequence goes on along the minus strand of NC_134781.1, from coordinate 10,570,053 downwards.
AGAAAAATTAAAAAGTGTAGATTACAAAAGGTAATTGAATAAACTCTGAAAACTGAGAAGCATTAGTAGTAAAGAAAAATATAACTTGGTTTGGAAGTTGCAGAGTATAGATACCATTCCGTTGCATAGATTGGAATAGGGTTTCAGTCTGATTTCAATCTGGTTTCAAGCCAATTTGAATCGGTTTTCTAGGAGCGCCTGTAGACATTCAGGACCTCTATCGCCCCTGTTCCCTCACCTTCAGAGGAGAAAAAACAAACTTGAGGAAATTGGCAAAGACAAGCAGTAGCATCAACTGGAAGATGACAGCAGACCTGGCCAACCCAGGCTAATCAGGATTTTTGTTTTTTATTATTATTATTATTATTATTATTATTATTATTATTATTATTATTATTATTATTATTATTATTATTATTATTATTATTATTATTATTATTATTATTATTACATACATACATATACCAAGGCTTTTTCCCCCTTGCAAGGGAGGTAGCCAAAAAGGAAAAGGCATAAAATCATTCCCACCCATTCCATCCCTGAATACACTCCACACCCCTCCACCCTCCCTCTTATCTTAGCACCTCCTGGATGACGGGTCATCCCTGCACCTTGTCCACTGCCCTGGGTCAGAAGCAGTGTCGCAAGACACAGCACATTCACAACACAGCAAGGCCGCTTCATTAAATCGGCGACCCCCCTCTCCTTCCCCCCATTCAGAAAAGGAGAAGACGGGGAGAAATAACTTCGGGCTGCGTCAAATTTTGCTCACACATACTACCTCACCCCCCATCCCCCCGCCCATTCCACCTCATGCATCACAACATCATCCATATACAACCATTCTCCATTCACCCCTGTCTTCTGTCCTCTCCCGTCCTTCCTCAACAGACATTCCCCTCTTCCCCAAAGCCCCCTACACCCCATCCATCCACCTCATCCTAGGACGTCCCCTCATGTTCACTCCCTCCACATCTGCCTTCCATACCTCTTTTACTAGTCTTTCTTCACTCATTTTTTCCATGTGTCCAAACCATCCTAATACTCTTTCATCAACCCTATCTCCCAACTCCCTTTCCACCCCTGTTCTTCTCCTTACCTCCTCATTTCTCACTCTATCCAGCCTAGTAACCCCCATCATACTTCTCAGACACCTCATCTCAAACACATTC
>NC_134781.1:10561381-10563881 GCF_046742065.1 Oratosquilla oratoria | reverse complement strand
ATTATTGTTATGTATGAGTACATTTAATATGCTCAACAAGAATAAGGATTTTCAACTTTCGCAAGGTTCTCGATCCCCTAACCCTCGCTAATGTTGAGGGCCTACTGTATATATGTATATATATATATATATATATATATATATATATATATATATATATGTGTGTGTGTGTGTGTATATATATGTATATATATATACATGTATATATATACATGTATATACATATATGTATATGTATATATATATATATACATATATGTGTATATGTATATTATATTTATAATATATATATGTATATATATATATATATATATAAGGAGAGATTGGTGTAGATAAGGTTCAGGAAGGTGCAGATGTACTTTATTCTCTAACGTTTCGACAGTCTTCTTCAGAGAGGTAATAGTGCAGGGAAATTGGAATACAATGCTTATATAATTACTAAGCCGATCATCTCATGGGTCGTCTCGGAATAGAGCCTACTGATTGGTCTTGCTGCCGCATGCGCTAAGTTTACAAACCTTTTTCTATGATTGGTTGAACCTGATGTGTTGATATATGATGCTTCAATGATTTTTCTTGTCATCTTTTTCCTACCAGTGTGTAAGACTTTGGTGTGGTCTACAAGGTTCTATGTGGCAGGTGCGATGCAGCCTACTTGGGAGAAACATCACGAGGACTCAGAAATGAAATGCGACACTACAGAACATCTAATTCATTATTAATACATGCTACCCAACACGCCATATGCCTAATTGCAACACCACCAAAATCTTACACCCTGGTATGAAAAAAGACGACAAGAATACCATTGAAGCAGCATATATCAACACATCAAGTTCAACCAGTCATAGAATAGGGTTTGTAAACTTAGCCCAAGCGATAGCAAGATTGGTCATCGCGGGGGTACATACAGACCAATCAGCGAGCTGTATTTTGAGGCGACCCGTAAGATGATCCGTTTGGTAAGTATAAAAGCAATGTATCCCCGTTTGCCTGTACCATTGTCTCTCTGAAGAAAACTCTATCGAAAAGTTAGAGAATAAAGTACATATCCCTCCTGGGCTTTACCTACACCACTCTTTCCATATAATTGTTTTGTTTTTCTCTTATCGAATATGTATATATATTATATATGTATATATATATATATATATATATATATATATCCATTTGTGTGTGTTTGCATATATATATATATATATATATATACATATATATATGTATATATACTGTATATCTGTGTGTATATATACGCATATATATAATATATATATACATATATATATATATATATATGTATATGTATATACATATATATATATACATATATATATACATATATATAATATATATATATATGTATATATGTACATATATATATATATATATAAATATTTATGTATATTATGTGTATACTTTCATACATATATATATATATATATATATATATATATATATATATATTATATATATATACATATATATATTTATATACATATATATATGTATGTACATATATATATATATATATATATATATATATATATATATGCATATACATACATATATATATATGTATATACATATATATATATATACATATATATATATATATATGTATATGTATATATATATATATATATATATGTATATATATATTTATATACATATATATATATATATATATATATATATTCTATTTATATTTGTTATATTCCGTTCGTTTCATTTCATTTCTTACAGATTGATTGATCGACTGAGTGTAAGAAGGGCTTACAACGGCAGTGTCACCACCATCTTCATTATCTAACGTTTCTCCTCAGAGAGTCCTACAAGGGTAACCATTGTCGGGCACCTCGGGGTCGTGGGTTCGTCAGTGTAATTCGAGACAACGGTGGATTGATTGCAACGTAGTTGATTCCCTGCGAAAAAACATTAATCCTCCTTAATCTCCTTTGCAATGCTTGCCACCGTTGCAACACGCGCGTTTTACGCCCTCCGTTCCGTTTCTCTTTTTGTTGCGGTCAGTCGCACTTAGTTTCGTTCACCCATGCCATCGTTCCGATAATGGCTGGGTTGAGATCTTTCGTTCACCCAGGATGGCTGGGATAAGACCCGTCACTCCTTCCCCCTTTCATACCAAGGGGTCCTTTAACATATACACTAGATGACGTTTAGTTATTTTATTTGTCTCAGTTGTGTCTTTAGCTATTTATGAATCAAGAAATGTGAATTTAGATAAAAAAGATGTACTTGGTTAAATTATCTTTACTTACAAATGAGAGGATAGAGGGGTAAGGGGTCTGGGTGGAAGAAGAGGAGGACGAGAAGGAAGGAGGGTGTGGAAGAAGGAGGAAGATTGGAAAGGAAGGAGGGAAGGGAGGAAGCGAGGGTGGAAGAGGATAATAGGAATGGGGAGGGGAGGAGGGAAAGTGGAGAAGAGGAGGGAGGAGAGGAAGGAGGTTAGGAGGGAAGAGAAGAGTATTGTGGGAAGAGGAGG
>NC_134781.1:10548881-10551381 GCF_046742065.1 Oratosquilla oratoria | reverse complement strand
GTACACAATAGGGACCTACTCCTTTGTTTACACTGTGACCCTCCATCCCCGTCACCTCATGCAGAAACAGAGTAGACGGGGAGAGTCTTTACTATGACGATGCTATTCACGGATTAAGCTCTAAGTCGCCCCAGACGATTTTAATCAGTTGAGTGGACCTTACTGTGGGAAAGAGGTGAGTCTTCTTAGTCAATTTGCAATTGTAACTGTTGTTGATGTTACATTAACGCAATATATAATAAAAATAACGTTTTCATTACAAATTTGAGACTGGCAGAATATCTTATAACGGAAATTGTATTTGCATGGTTAACCCCTTTGCTGTTCACACCAGCGGTTTGAACAGTCGAGGTTCAATTACACTGTAAGCCAATTGAGGCGTTCAAAAACAACCGCGCAGTTTTTCCTTAATTGTGCGGTATCACTGCGGTTTCGGCGCTGTTCAGACCACTAGTGTGAACAGGGTCTTAATCTAGCTACTGACAGGCAATTGTACTCAGCTGAAGCCGATCACTTTTATTGTATTTCAGTCTGCTGCAAGCAAAGGACACTGTCTCAAATCAATCGCCTGTAGTAAGGCAGAAATAGAAATGTAAATCATGTTATCAGTTGCTTAACTACTTCGACCTCATGGCACAGTCCGTGGATTCCCTTCTGGTCACAACCGATTAATTCTCTGTCGCGCTTTATCAGGAATAAATGAGAGGAATAAAGCAAAGCTTAGTACCCAGACATAAGTTCATCTGAATACAAAACACGAGAACAAACGAGAAAGAGGTAAACACTACCACGCAAGCATTACATCAGGACAAACAGATAGGCACACATAAAATAACAGATAAGCGGACGTAGAGACAAATAGACAGGCAGATGTACAGGAAGCTTGTCATTAAGATAAAGAGGTGAGCAATCATAAAAACAAACAGACAGGCAAAATTGACGACAGGCATTTATTAAGACTGACAAACGAACAGACTTGAAACCAACAAATAGGCAGATACAAAGTGAACCGGGCTTGCAGATACGAAGGGAAACACGCAAACAACAATCGAAAAAGAAGAAGAAAAAATACAATAAGAACAAGAGGCAGATAAGCAGGTGGATTCAAACCGGACAGTCAGGCAGATACAAATATATATATATACTGTATATATATATATATATATATATATATATGTATATATGTATGTATGTATGTATGTATGTATGTATATATATATACGTATATATATGTATACATATATATGTATACATATATATATGTATGTATATATATATATATATACAGTATATATATATATACAGTATATATATATATATATATATATATATATATATATATATATATTTATACTCGTATATATATAAATTAAGATTTAGTTACTGATATTTAGAGACAGAAAAAATAAAATCAGATAGATGAACGTGAAGAAAATAACTGACAAATTAAAAAAAAAAAGAGGCACAAAACATAAAGATAGATATGCGGACTAAAGATTAACAGATGAACCAGTAAAAGCATTACAATAAACAAATACAACAATACAAATACATGCAGGCAGACTTAAATACAAAAAAAAGATACAGAGAGAAGAAATGTAGAATTAGAAACCAACAAGCAGACAGAGCGAAAAGTACAAACCAACAGACAGACAAATAGATAGAAGTAGGAACCAAAACAAAAAAGAAAGACCGGATACATTGACAGAAGACGTAGGGGCCAACAGACAGACAGACAGACAGACAGAATGTAGTAGTAATCTGCAGGCAAGCAACCTAAAGTAGGAAACAACAAACAAGCAGACGGAGAGAGGACAAACCTCGGAGTGGAAAGGGAAGCAAACTTACGACTTGGCTCGCAGATAATTAGGCGGATCAGCTGACAAATAAGTGGAATGTGAACCCATTACATATGCAAATTGTTAAACAGGAGCAGAGATAGACAAATGGTTAGACAGACGAAGGTGTCAGATGAGTGTGTTTAGGTCCACTGCCTAACCTATCCAGGGATGGAGAGAGAGAGAGAGCGAGAAAGACACACACACACACAGAGAGAGAGAGAGAGAGAGAGAGAGAGAGAGGAAGGGAGAGAGCGTTGCTTTTGTGGACTCGGCTGTTCCGATTCATTCTCATAGGGAATGAGAACAACAAAGACAGTCCCTACGATGCTCATTCCTATGCTCATTCCCATGCTCGCTCCAATACCTATTTCTACGTTCTTTACTACAAGCGTTCCAGTACTTATTCTGACGCTCATTTCAAGACTCATTCCAATGCTCATCACTATGATCATTCCAATGCTCATCACTATGATCATTCCAGCGTTCGTTCTACTGTTCATTTGGATGCTCATTCTGATGCTCCTGACGACATTCATTCCGATGTTTGTCTCGATGCTCTCTCTCATGGGTCGGGACATGTATAGATTGGGAGTATGAATAAAAAACAATGTGCTCAATATATCTGTGCCTAACATAATCTCCTTGCTAGTCCTTAGTTT
>NC_134781.1:10498881-10506381 GCF_046742065.1 Oratosquilla oratoria | reverse complement strand
AGGGCAGTAGAAAGATGAAATAATAAGGTGAACGAGAAAGGAGAAAATACGGTACAATCAAGGAACGGAGAAATTGCCAGAAAGTAAGAACGAAAGGAAAGGACAAAAAAGGAGAAGAAGAATGGAAGAAGGACGCAAGGGGGAAACGTAGACAAAGGAGAGAGAGAGAGAGAGCTGGAATGAGAATTAAGAAAAAAATGTCAGAAATGAGGAAATGAGGATATATGAACGGCAGGAAAGGGAAATGAATGGAAAATGGAATGGTGAAGGAATGAAGAAGAAAGGATAATAGCATGGAAAGGAAATGGAAAATAAAAATCCGAATAAGGAAGAACATGAGAATTAAAAAAAGAAATGTCAGAAATGAGGATATATGAACGGCAGGAAAGGGAAATGAATGGAAAATGGAATGGGGAAGGAATGAAGAAGAAAGGATAACAGCATGGAAAGGAAATGGAAAAGGAAAATACGAATAAGGAAGGACATGAGAATTAAGAAAAAAAATTCAGAAATGAGGAAATGAGGATATATGAACGGCAGGAGAGGGAAATGAATTGAAAATGGAATGGGGAAGGAATGAAGAAGAAAGGATAATAGCATGGAAAGGAAATGGAAAATAAAAATCCGAATAAGGAAGAACATGAGAATTAAGAAAAAATTTCAGAAATGAGGAAATGAGGATATATGAACGGCAGGAAAGGGAAATGAATGGAAAATGGAATGTGGAAGGAATGAAGAAGAAAGGATAACAGCATGGAAAGGAAATGGAAAATAAAAATCCGAATAAGGAAGAACATGAGAATTAAGAAAAAAAAAGTCAGAAATAAGGAAATGAGGATATATGAACGGCAGGAAAGGGAAATGAATTGAGAATGGAATGTGGAAGGAATGAAGAAGAAAGGATAATAGCATGGAAAGGAAATGGAAAATAAAAATCCGAATAAGGAAGAACATGAGAATTAAGAAAAAAAATGTCAGAAATGAGGAAATGAGGATATATGAACGGCAGAAAAGGGAAATGAATGGAAAATGGAATGGGGAAGGAATGAAGAAGAAAGGACAACAGCATGGAAAGGAAATGGAAAATAAAAATCCGAATAAGGAAGAACATGAGAATTAAGAAAAAATGTCAGAAATAAGGAAATGAGGATATATGAACAACAGAAAAGGGAAATGAATTGAAAATGGAATGGGGAAGGAATGAAGAAGAAAGGATAACAGCATGGAAAGGAAATGGAAAAGGAAAATACGAATAAGGAAGAACATACGAAAGACAAGCCTAAGGAAAGGAATGCAAAAGGACACAAATAAAGAAAAGAAACACAATAAGTAAAAAAAAATCATCAGTTAATTAATAGATACATTAGAAAGGAAATGGAGATAAGGGAAAGGGAAAACAGTAAATTTAGGGAGGGAGGGAAGGAAGAAGGGGAGGCAGAAAGGAACAGAAACAGGAGACAAACAAAATGATAAAGAAAGAGAGAGAAATGAGATGCAAGAAGAGACTTGCTTGAAAACAAGAGAGTTTGAATCATAGTTTCATTCTGTGAGATATGAGAGAGAGAGAGAGAGAGAGAGAGAGGGGGGGAAGAAGGAAGAGAGCGAGAAAAATGAAAGATTAAAAGAGAGAGAGAGAGAGAGGGGGGGAGAAAGAGAGAGAGACTAGCCTTTTATATAAACATGCTGTTTGCTGTAAGGTTCACTTTCTGATTTAAACATCCTTTGAGTCTTTTCTTTCGTATTGCCTCTCAGCTGAAGTTGATAATATTGCAAATTTCAATTTACTCCGTAGATGATATTGACTCCTACACTTTGTACCATTAACATTATCATTACCTCTGCACTTCTGTTCGTAACCGCCCTAGCAATGGAAACTAATGCTCTGTTAGCTTTATTCCTGGCGTTAATGCACTGTTTCATGGATTTAAGATCAGGACTCACTAGAATCCTAACTCTCTCGCACTCATTTATCTTTAAAAATACGTTATCTAAGCTACTGTGTATCTATTTTCGGGGTTGTGTAGCCCCCCCCCCCCGTTTAACACGCTACACTTTGAGGTATTGAAGTCCATTTGCCATTTCACCGACCATGTGAACAATTTGTTCAGATCTTCCTGCAGAGTCTAGGCGTCTTCTCCTGACCTAATTAGGCATTCTATTTTAGTATCATCCGCAAATTCACTAACATCACTATCAACTCCATCGTCCAAGTCGTTTATGTACATAATGAACAATAAGGGATCCAAAACCGAGCCCTGGGGAACTCCAATAGAAACACTCCCCCATTTGGATTTTACACCACTTATGGTGACCCTCTGTTTTCGGTCACTGATCCAAGCTCTAATCCATTCAAACACTTTGCCATAGGCTTTGATTTTATTTAGTAGTCTCAGTGTAAAAAACAACAACAGAATATTAGTCACACATAACTTACCTTTGGAGAAACCATGCTGTGAGTCATGTATCAAATTATATCTCTCGATGTGCTCTCTGATTCTATAAGCTATTATTGATTCAAGTGTTTTACCTATAACTGATGTCAAACTGATTGACCTGTAGCTACATATAGATAATTAATCTCCCTTTATTAAAACAGGAATAATGGTTGCCTGTCTCCAAGCAATGGGTACAAAATCAGTGTCTACCGAGATGTTAAGTACTTCTGTTAACTGGTCGCAAATTTCAAATTTACACTCTTTAAGCACTTTCGGAAAATTTTCGTCTGAACCCGGGGATTTTGCGGCTTTAAGTCATTCAATCTGTTTGATTAATTATACCTTACTAATGCTGATATTAGATAATTTACTTTCTTCATCCCCAATGAAAATCGGATTTCAGTCAGGTACCTTATCTAACCTCTCCTTAGGAAAAATTGAGAGAAAAGATTTATTAAAGCCTTAGTCATATTTTCCTCCGATTCTATCATGACATCGTCGTTTATAATTATGCCTATTCTTTCCTTATTTTTTATCCTGTAGAGATGAAAAAAGCCCTTTGGGTTTGGATCTCGCTTGTCTGGCAACCTTAATATCGTAGTTAAGTTTCGTTGTACATGTGTTCTTTTTTAACCAGTCTTAACATATCGTCATATCTGTATCTAAGGTGTGCTTTCCCATTCTTTATTCTAGCGTAAAGTCCTCTTTTTATTCCGATCTAATTTTTCAGCTTGTTCGTCATCCATTTGAGAGTATTACTTTTATTCCGTATTGACTTGAGGGGAATAAATCTATTTTGTGTAATTAGAATTAAAGCTGTTAGGTTACTGTACATTTCATCCAGGCTGTTGACCTCGCGCTTGTAAGTGGCCTGACCCAAGATACGCATATTACCCTCCGTGACCCGACACGTGAATGCACTGATGACGTCCTGACTGGCCGTGTACCTTACCCTATCACAGCCTCTTGGGTCGGTCTCGTAAGTGACCAATTGTCCAAAATTCTTTCTCATCTTATCAAAATTGGCTCTCCTGAAATCCGGTACTAGAACGTTATTCATACTATTTAATTCTTCCCATATAACATTTAATCTTATTTCTTGATGATCGCTAGAGCCTTTTACATTTCTCGTTAGGTGTTCATTATTAGTTAGAAGTCAAGAATATTCTCTCCCCTCGTAGGGTCGGTAATCATTTGTTTTAGGAAATTATCCTGCACCACAAATAAGAAATTTTGCTCTTCCTTATCTACTAAAAATTCCAAATCAATGTTTCTATAATTAAACTCTCCCATGATCACTATGTTTTTGTATTGGGATGCCCACTTCTTGCTCAAGGGATTCAGCAAGGAGCCGAAATCCTTTGGGTGACAAGTGTACCCCGTCCCTTGTGTATGTGTATATACATATGTGTGTGTGTGTGTGTGTGTGTGTGTGTGTGTGTGTGTGTGTGTGTGTGTGTGTGTGTGTGTGTGTGTGTGTGTGTGTGTGTGTGTGTGTGTGTGTGTGTGTGTGTGTGATTCTTACTGTAAAAATTATCCCAGTTGTAGACAAATGTCCATCTATTGGCCTTACAATGTTTTGCCAGCCTGCAATTCATTGCAATAACACCGGAATGCCAATTGCCTCCAATCTACGCCTCGGAAGGATTCCACATACAACAGGAACTCCTCCCTTATCCCTAAGCTTATCTAGCGCATCCCGGAACCGCAAATAGTTTCTCACTTCCTAACTTACCTATGTCATTTCCTCCTTCACTCAAACAAACAATGGGTTTCTCATCTTCCCCGACTATACACTTTTCCGTCCTGTCTCTAACATCACCTATCCCCTCTCCGAGGAAACACTCTTGGGTCCTATACACACATGCATACATATATTCATACATACATACATACATACATACATACATACATACATACATACATACATACATACATACATACATACATACATACATACATACATACATACATACATACATACATGCATACATACATACATACATACATACATACATACATGGATACACACACATACATATATACATACGTACATACATACGTAGGTGCTTACATAATACATAATACATACACATGCACATACACATAGTCATACACATACACATACAATACACATACACACACATGCACATACAAACATGTACAATATATAAAGTAAAGAGTACAGGACCTTTCGTAGATGTTAGTTTTTGTTTGTCGCAATGGCAAGCGAACCGCATCGACTGCCAAGATGTCTCCATTGGCTGTCGGATAACGAGGCGAACGCTCTCAGCTCGATCCTTTCACTCGCACTCTCAGGATGAGCTGGTAGGTACGCCTGTTCGGAATGTTTATTTTTATTTATTTATTTATTTTATTTTCTTTCTTGACTATTATTTCAGTATTTTAACTGGTTGACCGAGAACTCGGGATTGTTTTGTTTTATTGTATTTTTTTTTTTTTTTTTTTTTTTACAGATATCATATGATTTTGTTTGTTTGATTATGCTCTAGGGTACGTTTAATTTCATTTAGTTTATTGAATGTAATCGTATCTATTTATTTGTCTATTTATTGTTCTAACATCAAATGATTGTGCTTGATTGACTATAGATTCGGGACTTTTATTCTATTTCATCAATTTTTTTTTTTTCTACTAATGTCACATGATTTTGTTTGGTTCACTGGTGAATAATTTTTCATTAATACTCTTTTATCAATTCATCTGTTTATATATTTATTTATTATCTATTATTCTTTACTAATATTACATGGATTTGTTTGGTTGACTTGAGGTTCTCGATTTTTTTTTTTTTTTCAAAATCAAACTTCTGACTCGAGACGCTGCGTGCCTCTTCTCCTTATGATCTCATGCAACACTAGAATTTTCTAAAACGCTTCAGCTCTTTTTTGTGCAATTATCTTTTGCTAGAAATATTAAAGAAAGCAAGTGGCTCAAGTGGTAAAATTGAATTTATAAAAATAAAACACAAAGAAGTTCCTAGTAATACAGTCGATCATCAAATTGCTATTCAATTCTTCATTTACTTTATTTTCTTTCTAATTAAATGTTGCACATAATTATCTATGTGAACAAGGATGTGTATAAGTATATGTATATGCATATGTACATGTATATGTATACTGTTTGTATATGTACATGTATATGAATATTTATATGTATATGTATATGTATATGTGTGGGTATATGTATGTGTATGTGTATGTATATGTAAGTATACATGTATATGCATATGTATACATATATGTATATATATACATATGTATGTGTATATGTATATGTATGCGTATGTATATGTACATGTATATGTATATGTATATGTGTATGTACATGTATATGTATATGATATATATATGTATATGTATATGCATATGCATATATATACATATATGTATATACATATATGTATATATACTATATACATAATACATATGTATATCATATATATACACATATATGTACATATACATATATATATATACACACATATATGTACATATACATATATATATATATATATATGATTATTAGAACATACTCGCATAGGAACAAAAGATTGTAGAGGTAAAGTAAGAGGGGATGGATAGGCGAAGATGATAATGACATGATTGATGACTCTCGCTGAGGTGGAGATTGATTCCGCAAGAGACTGGAGGGGACGGCAGTGGAGGTGGAGAGGATTGTTGGAGAGAGGTGACGGAGGGGGGAAGCTAAGCACGAGGAGAAGGAATGAAGAACTGGTGCAAGGTAACAATTGTAGAGTGGGATAGATGACTGTGAAGGGGAAGTAATGAAGTGAGAATGAGTAAAGTTTGGTTGAATTACGATGGAAATTGAAGAGTAGGTTAAGGAAGAGTAATGGAAGAGGGTGAAAAGGGTGACAGGAAAGGGTGAGAGGTTCCATCAACCGAACAGAATCCAGTCAGGATAAAAAATATAAAACGGCTGCCACCTTGTTGGGTATGTGTCATTATTGAAAAATATTCCTTTAGGCCACGTCATTTTTTCATTCGTTTACAGACACTTTATTCACTCCTATATTTTGTACTTTCACTTCCTTGTATCCATTGCTCCTTTCGCCCCATCCATCCACCTCATCCTTGATGTTTCCTTCAAGTTTCCTCCATCTACTTCTGCCTTCAACTTTTTTTTTTTTTTTGTCTTTCTTCAGTAATTATTTCTATATGCTAAAACCATCTCAGCACTCTTTGATCTACACCATATTCCAGCTATCTTTTCAACCCTACTATCCGCCTCATCAAACATATAAAGAACGCCTGAAAAGTATTCATTGGCAAAAGTAGCTTCTGTGCACGACTACCCTTTATTTTTCTTATAGACTTCCGTTTGTTTTGTGTTTTTCCTAACACAAACACCAACCCTGTAAGAACGAGTGCCTTCACTCAGATGATCCCGTGACTCCACTGAGCAATAGAGAGTTACTGTTAATCGGCAACCCAAACTTCAGTTTGATTCTACATCTGATACTCCCACACTCGACTTCTGTTTATCTTACAATCCACGGTCTACATCTGACCAATACATAGATTTGATACGACCGCGAAAAGGGACTGCAGCACCAGGATATATCAATTCACCACATACTATAAAACGCGTTATGGAATACTGCATTGTACACCATCATGCAGCCAACAACGCAATATATACTCTGTAAGGGATCTGTGGGAAAGCCGCGTTTCCAGCCGTGGCGTTCCTCAGGGAGACGGGACTGCTCGGCCAGACAGCATTGGAAACGACAACAACAACAATGATAACATATATATATGGCGCAATACACCAGTGGCTTCAGCCATTCAAGATTTTTTTTTTTTTTTTTTATAAATTACGTTTCATCCTTGTTACCCTTTTGCATTTCTTTTGCAAAACGACCTGGTACAGCACCAGTAGACGGATTTTTCTAGAATTGACCTCAACGTCCATAGAATTAGAAAGTGATTTTATAGATGCCACTGATATACTAAAATGTCTCATTTTTGTTTGGTCATTGCAGAGAATTTTGAGAATTGTTTAGTCAAAACAGAAA
>NC_134781.1:10478881-10481381 GCF_046742065.1 Oratosquilla oratoria | reverse complement strand
TCATTGCATAATTCACAGAGAAGTGCTTTGTAGTAAGACATTAAAAATGGATCATGTCATGGATGTTGTTATCAAGGCAGTCAACTTCATACGTGCGCGAGGTCTGAACCACAGACAGCTCAACAGTTTGTTTGAAGAAATTCACACTCACGGGCAGACTTTGTCATATCACACTAATCTTCAATGGTTAAACTGAGGAGCCTTCTTGAAGCGCTTTTATGGATTAAAAAGTGAAATACAAAAGTTTATGCACAAGAAAGGAAGGGATATGCAAGAACTGAAAGACAAAGAATGGGCTCAAGATCTTTCATGGTAAATATGACAGAATAATTGCATAACCTGTATACAAGGCTACAAGGCCTCAATAAATTAATGACATATTTACATAATTCTATATGTACCTTTGAGCTGAAGCTTAAAAACTTTTAACGATAACTAACATCAGGTAATACTGCACATTTTCCAACTCTGAAACCTCTGCAAGACGCACCTGAGTTTCATGGTGATGTCAACACCAAAGAGTACTGCAACAAGATTTCCAATTTAGTGAGCGAGTTCGGAGAAAGCTTTACAAACTTTAAAAAACCTTGAGCAAGATTTTTCTATTTTCCACAACCCTTTCGCTGTTAGTGCTAATGAGGCACCAGAACAGTTTCAATTAGATCTAATTGAGTTCCAGTGTAATTTTGTGTTGAAGAATAATTTTTCAACTTGGTATTGACACATTTTATCACTATGTTGGGCCAACACATCCTCGAATTAAATGTTTGGTCTCAAGAATTGTGTCAATGTTCGGCAGGACTTATGTCTGTGAACAACTGACAAGGCTTATGTCTGTGAACAACTGACAAGGCTTATGTCTGTGAACAACTGACAGGTGGTGATGGATACGGAGCTGCCTAGTGTAGGTCTTATGGTCTCTTGCAGTCTCCTTCATTCTTATGTTCTTATGTTCTTAACTCTTTTCTTTGATAAACTTGAACAAGTTTCGACTCAGGTGTAGCCACTGTATGATGAAGCGGTGGAAGTACATCAGGTTAGACTGTCAAGCACTGCTATGGGAGAGCTGTGTCTCGCTACATTGCTTTTCTCTCGAGGAACAGAACGATATTCCGTCCCCATCCTCCTGCTCTGCGCTGGTGTCGTAATCGGAAGCGTACTGCTTTCGCATTCGCTTAGTTATGGGTTCGAGCCCCCACACACACACTTCTCTCCTATTCTTAGCAGTGACTGTTTCACTTGTCCCAACGGTCCCTAAACCACATAATAGGGCGAAGGTGATATCTCCTGCCGCAATTACCTCCTGGCGTAGACTCCTTACGGTCTTCACCTCCCAGAGATATTGAGGTAGAAGTGGTTGATATATACATGTTCTTTACTTTAAGGTATAGGTCAGTATTTTGAGCCAGCCCACCCCCTTGTAAGGAGCAAAGAGCCTTTGCTGTGGATATGCACCTTCCTCTGAATAATTTGGGAGAGGATCTCTCTTATCCCGTTCCCTTCCTGACCGCTCATGTGACCTGATCTCTTACACCTCATCTTCTTTGTATACCAGCTTGTTGGCGAATGTTACATTATGGAGACCGAAATATTCAATCACCTGTTTCATCTTTCTATAAAATATTTAGTATCTATATAGCCACAGGCTGTAAGGACGTAGGTTTAGTTTAAAAGTAGATGGAATATTTTCTGCCTCCCGTGTATGCAATGCCAAAGCAAATTAAAAAAGTACAATTTGAAGGTTTAAGATTCAGTAAGATAGCTGCTGAGGCACAGTGCTGTCGTGTCTGTCAACTGTATTTTTTTTTTCCTTTGGACTTCTTTGTTTTCTGCATCTTACATACCTCATTACGACCCAAAAGGTCCCTTGTCGGTATGATATGTCATTACAACATTTTGTAACTAACTGAAATATCAATAAGAGACATTATTCCCTCGGCTGAATAAAATCGTCTTAGCTCGCACAGCGATGTAACCAGTTCCCTGTACGTTTGTCCACTAGCAATCAAGTACATGCATTTCTGAAATAAGAAGTAGAGGAAAATCATATGTTAATGTCCACACGGTACAGGGAATACTGCTTTTACAGAGTGTAGGCATCCGTTGCGATCGGTTTCATGCAACTGGTTGCGTCGGTGTGCGAGCTGCCGTGGCTCTGTGTGTGGTCCGTGAACTCCTAGTGGCACAAAGGGGTTCACAAATAGGACTACCAACCGAAAGCCACTATCATTTAGTGGATGCAAGACGATTAAATTTAGTGTTCAAGTCACCTCCAGGAGGCTAGAGAACAGCATTACATAGGCGCGGGTACACGTGAAAAAGAGCTTGAGAGCATTGGCCTTAAAAGGTTACTCGAGACACAGAGGTCATCTTTAAACTGAATAGAATCATCTGACATAACAAGACCTTTAATTGTGACATTAGGCATTGAAGAAATGGAGCCTCAGTTCCAGAGAAACTTTTTCTATTTCCAGCAACAGTAGCTGAGGTCCTCCTTTCC
>NC_134781.1:10471381-10473881 GCF_046742065.1 Oratosquilla oratoria | reverse complement strand
GGAAATATATATAAAAAGAAAGATAAAGAAACGTCAGTGAGAAAACATTAGAGGGCAAAAACACAGAAACTCAAACATCAGAGAGACAGTAAGACAAAAAAAAAAAAAAAAAAAAAACAGAAAACAAAAAACAAAAAACAAAAAACATAAAGAAAGACAGACTCTGAAACCCAAACAGACAAGCCCTCAGACAGAAGGGAGGTTAAGTAGATAGTAGAGACAGACGGACAAATAAACAGGGTCACAAACATCAGTATCGAGACGGACAGGCAAAAGACATATGTGATTGGTGATTGGCTAGGAAGTGAAATAGAAATGTAAAAAAATATTTTGAAAAAAACAACGGACCAGATGTACAAAGGTTTTAGATAACAGTCATGTGGAAATAATGAGGTAACAACAGACTAATTGATTGACGTTGAGATTAACAGATAAACAGAGACAGGCCCACTGGAGAAGACAGAAGGCTAGGATAATCATAGACAGTGAAAGGGATATCGATATTATTTATGAATACTCTTTGGATAGAGTACGACAAAGAGATAGACAGACAGCCGACCAGACAGACAGGCAGGCAACCAGACAGACAGACATATAGACATACAAACAGACAGGCAGACAGCTAACCAGACAGGCAGGCAGACGAACAGACAGACAGACAGACAGACAGACAGGTAGACAACCAGACAGACAGATAGACAGACAGACATATAGACAGACAGACAGACAGACAGACAGACAGATAGATAGATAGACAGACAGACAGACAGATAGACCGACAGACAGACATATAGACAGACAGACAGTGGGCACACGAACCTGATTTTAAAGGAAATACCTCATGGAGATAAGAAAAAAGATAAAAAGATAAAAATGTCAAGGAGAGCATGATGGAGAAGGTCATCTTGTTTTCCCAAGCTTGCAGTTGATGTACAAATTAAAATAATCACGGGAAAAAAATAATCATATTATTACATTATACATAAACCAAAATACCAGTGACACATAAATCGTTGGGACAATTCTCAGCAAATCCAATGAAATAATGAACATCCTTTTTTTTTTTTTTTTTTTTTTGAAAGAGAGAGAAATACATCAGAATTGAGTTTGGTTCGGCAGATTGCAACAAGGAAGGGCGTCAACATGTTGCAAGCCTCCTCTTGCAACAAGGTGCATGGCAAACAACCTGAACAATAAGATATCGCTGATCGGGCAATTGAATCGAGCAAACCGGAGGAAGGACTGGTGTCAAATGACATTGGTCTATTGGAAGAGTCAGAGATATCAGGTTGATAATAAATATCAGTAGATATTCAGAATGAAATAGAGATGCGTTTTCCTCTTCAATAGAATATTGTGAACATGATCTAATATGAAGGGAATGATTCGATACTTCAATAGTTTTATTTATTAATTTATTTTTAGATGTTTGTTAGTTATTGATTTATCTATTTATTTATCTTGTAGATGATTGATCTGTGCATCTACTTTATTCCTTATTTACTTATTTATTTATTTATCTATTCGTCAACTTATTTATTCATCTATTTATTTACTTGTCTATTCACTTGTTTATTCGTTTGTTCATTTATTTAGTCATTCATTTATTTACTTATTAACTTATTTATTTTTATTTATTCATTTATCTATATGTTTACTTTCATCCTTGGTAGACATTATCCATTTCGGTAGCAAGGAGAGTTAAGCATATTAACACTGACATGGAAGATACCAGAAACTTTCATTCATTTCTTTCATGTCTCCTGAGTATAAACTAGTTTTATGTTATACAAAATGTCAAGGGACTAAACTACAATTACTCTGTGTTTTATGATACACGTGTCATTCAATACAATGTCTGAATGAAGCACTAAATCATTTACAAAAAATGACAATTTTTATGAGGGCAGTTCGTAAACAACACCAACGAGCTAAGCAGAGACGAGGACATACTATGTCTTAGGCTTAGTCCAAGTCTAAGAACAAATAAAGCTCCCCTCTATTCATTTATTCAATTGTTAGTTTATTTATTTGTTCCTTAGTTTAGTATATATTTGTTTTCTTGTTTATGTGCCTATTTGTTGATCATTTTATGCGTTTATTTGTTTGTTATTCTGCGTTCGGCTTTGATATGGACGGGAAGTTGTCATGGACTGAAGTCTGCCAATGCTTCCGTCCTTGGGGATAATTACACAACCTTGAAGATAAGAACATAAGAGTGAAGCAGACTGCAGGAGACCATAAGGCCTACATTAGGCAGTTCCATAGCCATTACCAGCTATCATCACCATCCATAAAGTTATCTAATCTCTTCTTAAAACAGTGAAGAATTTCAGCGCTCACTACATGTCTATTCTAAGTCTATTCTACTTGTTTACTCTATTGATAAACCAGTTCCTGCCTATTCCCTTCTTAAATCTAAATTTATCCTTTGTAGATTTAAGAAGGAAACAGGAAGAAACCTTGAATGTTAATTCATCATATACGGCAGAATATCTGA
>NC_134781.1:10423881-10426381 GCF_046742065.1 Oratosquilla oratoria | reverse complement strand
CTCTCTTTTGTGGGGATTATATGCCAGGAGCCAATGTCCTGAACACAGCCAATATGTATCACTCACCAACACATATGCTCTTTCCATTATCTTCTCTCTCTATGCCTCCTCCAAAAGAGTAATTTATATGTCTCTCCTCCCTCCTTTCCTCCCTCTCTCCTCTCCTTCGTTCCTCTCCCCCTCTCCCCCTCCCCTCTGCCCTTCTCCACACTCTCTTCATCTTCCTCTCTCCCTCTCTCCCTTCTACCCCCCCCTTCTCCCCCTCTCCCCTCTCCTCCTCTTCCCCTGACCACCTCTCCCTCTGCCCCCTTACCCCTGTTCCCTTCCCCTTCTTCCCCTCTCCCCTTCTCCTCCTCTTCCCCTGCCCCCGTCTTCCCCATTTCCCTCCTCCCCTCCTCACCTCCTCCCCTCCTCTCCTCCTCTCCTCCTCCCTTCCTCCTCCCTCCATCACATCTCCCCCTACCCCAGCAGATTCATTACATCCTGTTGCAATACCTCAGCCATCATCACGCTCAATTTGCTCGTTTTCACCCTGTGATAGCCACGGGTCGCCGGGATCTGATGGTGATACTATCTGTGGTGGGAGTGATGATATTTTTGGTGGTGAAAGTGGTGATGCTAACGTTGGTTGGAGAGGGTGGGGGGAGTGGTGATATTGATGGTGGTAGAAATGGTGATATTGATGGTGTTGGTAGCGGTGATATTGATGGTGGTGAATGTGGTGATATTGACAGTGGTGGGAGTGGTGATTCTAGTCACCCTAACCTTGGACCACGTGCTGGACCTGTGAACAACACGTATTACCGCTCCGGATGAGAGTTCAGTGTTCACACAGTCCAAGGCACTGGTGAGGCTGGGATTTTATACAGACGCCTATCCCATTTCCCAAGGAGGATAGTAACGGTTTGTGCTATTAGTTGAACTTGAGAACGTGGGTGGGGCACGATCTCTGGACTTCAGCGTGGCAGTCCACGATACTAACCACTACAGTGAATGAAATTGACTGGCGGTATTATGAATAATTATTTTGGCATAGATTGTGATCAGCGTAAAAGAGTTATCACACCGAGCCATTTTTCCTTCCACATTCTACCTCCACCCTCCATTTGAATAACTAGAACATGACTTCGCTCACAGAAATCTAGACTTCTATAAAAACATTTCAACATTATGTCTAACATTCGTATAGGTTTACAATTTCTTAGTTCATTATTCAGCTTTGTTATATATGCCAGAAATATGATATGATATTTGGAGATTTAAAAAACAAAATATTGTAACCAAAGTCGTTTTTACTCAAACGAATTCTCAATGGTCGGCGCTGTTGAAGGTCGTGGGAGCCCAGTGAGATAACCTATTTAGTGATTCTGAACTTACACTAAAGTCTGTTCAGCTGAATATAGCGGAAATTTTGTTCACTAAATGTTTGTGAACAACTGATTTCTACGTCTTCAATTTTGGTGGATTAGACTTTCTCTCTCTTTCTCTTACTCTCTCACATTCTCTTTCTTTTGCCTCTTTCTCTATCTATCTATATGTATATATATATATATATATATATATATATATATATATATAATATATATATGTATGTACAGTATATATATATGTATATATATATATATATTCACATAGATATATATGTATGTGTATATATATATATATATATACCTATTCACATGAATATATGTATGTATGTATGTATGTATATATATATATATATATATATACATACATACATACATACATATATATCTCTGAGGAGGATAGGGCAAAGGTGATGGGTTTGGCTGTAGTCCGCTAAGCGCCTCCTGGTGTAAGATCCTCAATAATTTCTTTGTATGTCAATATTGAGAAGACAAAAATCTTCATAGTTTCCTTGCAGTCACCTAGTTTTTTCCTAAGGAGGAGGAAATTTCAATAAGAAATAACTTTCAAGTCTTCTGTGTGTCTTTATATTAATCTCATTTCACTGGATTTTTTTAAGTCCACACAATAATTACATTAGATGAAATATAAAATCAGGTAAAGAGTTTTTAAGTCATTTGTGAGAGAGCACTGTCTACCTTATTCTATTAGAAAGAAAAGTCAGAATTAAATAACTAGGGTGAAAAATTTTCCTCATTACAATAAGATTACTACTACAGATGTTTCTTGCTCTCTTCTCATTGAGTGTGAAGTTGAGGGTGGAAGACAGGATGGAAGGAGGGAAGGAAGGAAGGAAGGGAGGAATGGATGAAGGAAGTTAGGGAGGAAGGGAGAAAGGGAGGAAAAGAGGAGGGGAGGAAAGGAGTAAAGGAGGGAGGAAAAGAAGGAGGGAGGACAGGAGGGAGTAAGAAAGGAAGGAAGGAGCGAGGAAGAGAGGGTGGGTGGGAGTGAAGAAGGGAGTTAGAGAGGGAGGGAGGGAGGGTGTGAGGAGGTGGAGTGAACAAATCAAAGCTTAAGTAAACAATGACGACGACTGTAAACAATACCTGAGGAGATGAACAAATACAGTGGT
>NC_134781.1:10383881-10386381 GCF_046742065.1 Oratosquilla oratoria | reverse complement strand
GCAGAACAATAAAAGACATCACGAAGACGGAAACACACAACAACCAGACACCGAGCACCAAAGCCGGTGTTTATCGTATTCCGTGTTCAGGATGTGATAAAGTTTACATCGGAGAAACGTCACGCGACCTGAATACACGAATACGTGAACACCGTTACGACGTCAGGCATGATGTCACCACCAATGCATGTGTGACACATAGAAACAAGGAAAACCATCTTATGGACTGGAAGAATGCAGAGCTGCTGATGCGGGAACCAGACAAAATCCGCAGGAAGTGTTTAGAAGCAGCAATCATTCAAGGAACGAACACTATTGAACAAAACAGGGGCATGTTTAACATATCTCCTCACATTATTCCCCTAATACCCATGGCCAGCAAAATATTAAATACTTAAACCACCCTTTGTGGACATTTCGTTCACGGACGTTTGGGCCAGCATTCTCATCCTTTCCCAGTGTCCAATCCCCCCAACCTCCTCCTCCTCCTCCTCCTCCTCCTCCTCCTCCTCTTCCTTCCCCCCCCCCTTTTTCTCTCCCCGTTCCCTCCTTTCCCCTTATTTAATCTCAAGCATTTGTATCTCAACTTGTACTTGAAAAAGCTGTAATAAGCGAAACGTCGTACAAATAAAGGCTCCGTCCTCATATGGTGTTTATCTAGTCAATATATATATATATTTATATATATATATATATATATATACATATATGTATATATATATATATATATATATATACATATACATATACACATATAAATATGAGTGGGTGGTGAGGTAAATGCCAAAAACTGTTGGAGTTTTATTACTAACGTTTCGTCCTAAAAGGACTTCTTCAGAGTGTACACAAACAAATAAACTGTCAGCTTATATACTCCCAGCTTATCCCGTTCCTCCCCGATCATCGTCGCTCCTCCCACACCTCCGCTCGGCCTCGCGAAGAACCAAATGAGTTTCTCTCCTCACTAACATAACAAATCCATGACGGTGGTAGTTACATGGATGTAAACTGATGTAGGCTGCCTCAATTATCCTTCTTTCCTTCTTGGGTAGTCCTCTATGGAGTACCTCTGCTTTTTTCCTAATCTGGTAGGTGGCCAAAGTTGTTAAGGTGGACCACTAAAGAACTTGAAGTCCGTTGGGCTCTGATGTCGCTTTTGTGGTCAGATGCCCTCTTGGTAATCCCTCTGCCAATTTCACCGTAATAACTAACGGGACAGCTTTTGCATGGCATTTTATCGTGTATTCAGGTCGCGTGACGTTTCTCCGATGTAAACTTTATCACATCCTGAACACGGAATACGATAAACACCGGCTTTGGTGCTCGGTGTCTGGTTGTTGTGTGTTTCCGTCTTCGTGATGTCTTTTATTGTTCTGCTTGTCTGGCACACTATTTCCAAGTTGGTGGTTCTTAAAAGACGTGTCAGGTTGGTGGCAACGTCGCCGGTTGGCAACACGAGACGTCTAGTTGTGCTGTCCTGCTGCCTACGGCTTTCCCGAATCTTAGCGGCCTGCTGTTTGCAATTATCTAAAAGAAACTCTGGAAATTTTAGTGTTAAAAAGGTCTCTTTAATAAACCTGCACTCTTCTTCTAAGTATTTTGCACTACATATCCTAAATGCCCTAAGGAAAAAACCTATTACTACTCCTCTCTTGGTCCTTATATCATGGTGGGAGTAGAAATGAATTAAATCATTTTTGTTGGTGGGCTTTCTATACACTTTGAATTCAAATTGGTTACCGTACTTAAAGATGTGTGTGTCCAGGAAAGGAAGAGAATCGTGGATTTCTTCCTCTAGGGAAAACTGAATGGTGGGCTCCACTTCGTTTAAGGCCGTCTGCAAGCGCTGAAGACCTGGCTGCGATATGTGGCTGCGATATGTGGACGATATCTTACTCGTCACACCCAGGCGTTTCAATCTTCAGCGCTTGCAGACGGCCTTAAACGAAGTGGAGCCCACCATTCAGTTTTCCCTAGAGGAAGAAATCCACGATTCTCTTCCTTTCCTGGACACACACATCTTTAAGTACGGTAACCAATTTGAATTCAAAGTGTATAGAAAGCCCACCAACAAAAATGAATTAAATAATTACAACTCCCACCATGATATAAGGACCAAGAGAGGAGTAGTAATAGGTTTTTTTCCTTAGGGCATTTAGGATATGTAGTGCAAAATACTTAGAAGAAGAGTGCAGGTTTATTAAAGAGACCTTTTTAACACTAAAATTTCCAGAGTTTCTTTTAGATAATTGCAAACAGCAGGCCGCTAAGATTCGGGAAAGCCGTAGGCAGCAGGACAGCACAACTAGACGTCTCGTGTTGCCACCAACCTGACACGTCTTTTAAGAACCACCAACTTGGAAATAGTGTGCCAGACAAGCAGAACAATAAAAGACATCACGAAGACGGAAACACACAACAACCAGACACCGAGCACCAAAGCCGGTGTTTATCGTATTCCGTGTTCAGGATGTGATAAAGTTTACATCGGAGAAACGTC
>NC_134781.1:10373881-10378881 GCF_046742065.1 Oratosquilla oratoria | reverse complement strand
GACAGCCTAGCCAGGGGACGGAGAGCCTAGCCAGGGGACGGAGTGCCTGGGCAGGGAATGGATAGGCAGGGCAGGGAATGGATAGGCAGGGCAGGGGATGGACAGCCTAGCCAGGGGACGGAGAGCCTAGCCAGGGGACGGAGAGCCTGGGCAGGGAATGGATAGGCAGGGCAAGGGATGGAGAGGTAGTGCAGAGTGTAACAGAAAAGAACGAAGAATGCGGCCATGCGTAGAGTAAAATTAATTTTGGGCAGAAAGAGACTTAGGAAGGTAGGAAAACGACAAAAGATATTAGAAAATGTTTCATTCATACTGGAAGGAAGTGGATAAGAATGTCTAGGTTACAAAGGCAAAAGAATGATAAGAATAAGATAAAGTTAGCAAGGAGACATGATAAAGTCTATAAGAATAAATACTACAGCATAAGAGAGAGGGAGGTTAACGAGTAAAGTAGAGAGCGCAAAGAGAGGAAAAAGAGTAGACAAAGAGAGCAAGACATATGACTTAGTAGTAGGGAGGACAAGACGTGATGGTAATATTTCATTGGAAGTGGTAAACGTGGCAAAATATAAGGTAAGGAAGGTAAAAGGTGGCGAAAAGTATGGCAAAGTAGTAAAATATGTGTGAGTGAAGGTAAAATAATGAGTTGGGCACAGTAAGAGATGCCACAGATTTAAAAATATGGACATCAAAAGACAATGTTGGCAGAGGTGGCAAGAAGCAGGGTCAGGATGGCAAGAGGATGGCAACGGGATGCTAAGGAATGGCGGCAAGGTTGACCCTGAATAAGGAAGAGATTTTCAGAGACTCCCCCTTCAACAGTTTAATATCGCATCTGGGCAGGGAAAAATATCAATCACGGTTGATGTTCACTAGGAGTCCTGAACAGGATGGCTTTGGCAACGTTCTTGCCGGTACATGACTCTATTTAGATGACGTAGGTTGAGGTGAAGATGCCAAGCGATGGGGAGGGACAAAGATGAGGAGGATAGGGCATGGCTGATGAGTGACAGAATAGTACAGGATTGTAAAGGATACGATAAGGATAGTAAGGGATGTAGTATGGCTGGTAAAAGATGTGTGAATGTGTTTGCGGATGTGTGTGTGTGTGTGTGTGTGTGTGTGTGTGTGTGTGTGTGTGTGTGTGTGTGTGTGTGTGTTTGCGTGTGTGTATGTGTGTGTGTGTGTGTGTGTGTGTGTGTGTGTGTGTGTGTGTGTGTGTGTGTGTGTGTGTTTGTGTGTGTGTGTGTGTGCGTGTGTGTCAGTGTGTGTGTGTGTGTGTGTGTGTGTGTGTGTGTGTGTGTGTGTGTGTGTGTGTGTGTGTGTGCGTCAGTGTGTGTATTCACTTGGTCTTTGGATCACGTGTTGGACTCGTGATCGATAGCTATTTCCCTCCTGGAAGAGAGCTCAGAGCTCGTGAGTCCGATCTATGGGTAATGCTATGACCTTGCACACACACACACACCCAACTCCCCGCCCACGAGAGTTGGAGTAACACCCCTCAGCGCTGCGATACTGATATTATTTCAGCCCCGGGCGAGAGTCGAACCCGGACCTCCGTAGTGGCAGGCCAGAGCTCTAACCACAGCGCGCGCGCGCGTGTGTGTGTGTGTGTGTGTGTGTGTGTGTGTGTGTGTGTGTGTGTGTGTGTGTGTGTGTGTGCGAGCGTGTGTCTGTGTGTGAGTTAGATTAGTGTATCCTGTCTTCTTCTCTTGATTCATCTGAAATTAAACATAATGTATTTCTTTTTTCTCTTTTTAATCCAAATAGTAGATCCTTTTTTGCAGATTTCTTTGAAAGTACGTCTTGAATTGAAACGTACATTGTACAGAGAGTACAAATACATACTACCTACTCCTTCAGGATCGTACAACCAAACTTCTTATTTTCGTGTGACAGTGAAGAAAAGAACTTAGATTAGGAAAGGAGAAGCAAACAGGATTAAATAAACTATTCAATAGACTTGTCTTGGATAAGGAGGTCCCTTGGGACGTTGGAAGAAAGGTGGACATGTTGGTAGGAGGCTAGAAAGAGCATTTGCTAAACATGAAGCGTAAGGCAAAGAAGCAATGTCATCAACATAAATAAAAAGCGACATGACGTCACTATCAACATTAAGCAACACGACATTACCAAGGGAAGAGTTGAATCCAACTGGCTTTCTTGTTTCTGTTGGTGGGGGTTGGTTAGAAATAGAGAATAAAAGTGAAGGTCAGAGTAACATTCGAGATGACATAAAGAATTAACATTCAAGATGAAATGGAATTGATGAAAAAGAATCTTGTGAATTGAACGTCTTTCTCAGTAATGCAAAAGTGAAGAACATTTGCAAAATTTATTTGGGAAGGCTTGGACGTTGGGTTTTAATCAGACTATAGTCAAAATAATGTCTGAAAAGAAAGAATTAATAGACAACTGATTAAAAACCGAAATCCCGGAAAAAGAAGAATATTTGCATGTAACAAAAAAAAAGTCGACATGACGTAATCAACAATAACATGAAGAATAGGTACGTTTTTCTAACATCCTTTAAGTCAATTCAATATTCTATAGCATAAATAAAATTCTAATAATATGGCGGCAAACAGAATACACTAGTTAAATGTTACTGGAAAACTGTTAGGGAAATAAAATTATAATTTCATTGGAGTCGATAGATATCTTGTAGCAACTACCAGTATATAGGATATCCAGTAGAGAGATGGTTTGATTCGATTTTATTTGAGGAAAATATAAAAAAGTAAATTTAAAAAAATGCATTTATGCAATATAGGATGGCATACTGTGAAAACACTTGTTTTTGTTGTCACCTTAGACACTTATAAGAAACGACTGACGAGACGATAGCAACATCAGTAACACACACACACACACACACACACACACACACACACACACACACACACACACACACACACAAACGCACGCACGCACACACACATACACGCACACGCACGCCACTCGCTTAGTTCAACTTACAGCTTCCGTAATTTCTGCTTTTTGAATTTATCCAAATTTCGCTTTTCAAAGCCCTCATGAACTGTAATTGTACCCTGAACTAGAACTAGGTGGCATTGTCTAGAATACTCAGAAAGTAGGTTGCTGTGACTGGTGTGGGAAAAAGCGAAAAAAAAAAAAAAATAATAACGAAGCCTCAAAATGTCTGACGCCATTGTTGTCGTGTTTAAGCTGAATTCGCTTTGTTGACGTTTGGTGTCGCAGAACCTGCAGTGGTGTGTTGTCAGGGACAGACACGCTTTGACTATTCATCTGCTTGTTTCCTATTTTTCTTTTTTTATATTATTACTACACGCCAAATTTATGAAGCGGCCTTGCTGTGAATGTGCTGTGTCTTGCGACACTGCTTCTGACCCAGGGCAGTGGACAGGATGCAGGAATGACCCATCATCCAGGAGGTGCCAGGAAAAGAGGGAGGGAGGAGAGTGGAGGGGAGTGGAATATATAGGAAATGGAATGGGTGGGAGTGGTTTCTATGTTTTTTCTTTTTGGCTACCCCCCGTGTAAGGGGGAAAAAGCCTTTGGTATATGTATGTATGTACTACTTGTTACCTTATTTCCTTATTCTGTTTTTATTTCTTTCTTTCTTTGTTTATCTATATATTTGTTTAACAGATGAGAGGAAGGGTGGGAGGGGTGTGGAGTGTATTTAGGGATGAAATGGGTGGGAGTGTTTTTATGCCTTTCCCTTTTTGGCTACCTCCCTTGGAAGGGGGAAAAAGCCTTGGTATATGTATGTATGTATTTTGTTATTCCATTAATTACTTATCTATTTTTCTATTCATTTCTTTGTTTATTTAATTGCCCATTTATTTACTTATATTTAATTTATTGATTTGCTCACTCATCTAAGCATCATTTTTATAGATTCATATATTTACTTATCTATAAATACATATACACTTATTTATTAATTTATTTATTTATTTATTTATTTATGTATTTATCTAATTACACTGTACAACAAATTTCAGGATTAAGAAAAATACATAGTTCTCATGTGCGTTTTATTATGAAGTTCAGTGTGCTGAATTCAAATTTGATAACAAAAATTTCATGCCACGTCACAATTTTTTGTAAATCGCTGTTTTAATAATTATGCAATTAATAGAGATTTCCAAGGTTCCATAAATGTATTTTGCTCCCAAAGTCAGATTAAATGTCTTCATTGTATTTATTTAATTAATATATAATGAATCGGCATGTTTGTTAGCTTTATATGATGTATTAACCTACAATCTATTATTTACTTCTTCTTTTATAAGACGTCTCAGGCGTGTCACGCTTCAGGTTCCAACAGAAGTCAGCCAGCATAGCAGGGCTCCATTTTCCCTTGTACCTGTTTTCCATTGACGCTATATCTTGATGGAACCTCTCTCCATGTTCATCACTCACATCTGCTGCATTCTCTGGGAAGAAGGACAGATGAGAATGAAGAAAGTGTATCTTCAGTGACATATTGCATCCGAGATCTTGGTAGCATTTGATTAGCCTCTCCACTTTACGCTCTCGCTGGGACTCTTGGTGCTTTCCCAGAAGCCCTTTGCATACATCTTTGAATGCATGTCAGGCCGCTAGCTCAGGTTCATCCATTGTCGCCTCAAAGTCCTCATCATTTATAAGCTTGCGAATCTGAGGGCCTACAAATATACCCTCTTTAATCTTGGCATCACTAATTTTAGGGAAGATCCCTTTGAGATACTGGAAACATGGCTTGTTATGTTGCAGTGCTTTGGTAAATTGCTTCATTAGGCCTAGTTTTATATGCAGTGGTGGCAAAATGATTTTCTCCTTCTTAACTAGTGGCTCATGAATTACATTATGGCATCCAAGCGTCATAGATTCCCGAGATGGCCATTCTGAGCGTATATAATGTTCTAATCTGGCCCTACTGTCCCACTTGCAAAGAAAGCACATAAATTTGGTGTATCCAGTTTGTAGCCCATTAAGTATGGCTACTACTTTCAAGTCTGCACAAATTA
>NC_134781.1:10358881-10366381 GCF_046742065.1 Oratosquilla oratoria | reverse complement strand
GGCTAATAAGGAGCTCTGAGCTCACTGCCGTAGGGTGGTGTCTGGCTGTCTCGACAGAGACTGCAGCAGATCCGAGGTGAATACACACACACACACACATATATATATATATATATACATATATATATATATATATATATATATATATACATATCTATATCTACACACACACCTACACACACACACACCTACACACACAGACACACACACACACACACACACACACACACACACACACACACACACACACACACACACACACACACACATATATATATATATATATATATATATATATATATATATGTATATATTATATATATATATATTATACATATCTATATCTACACACACCTACACACACCACACACACACACACACACACACACACACACACACACACACACACATATATATATATTATATATGTGTATATATATATATATATATATATATATATACATATCTATATCTATATATATATTATATATATATATATTATATATATATATATATATATATATATATATATATTAAATGGTCAGCTCGTTTCTTTGGTACGGATTTTCCATTTTACTCCCATTTATCTACTAAGGCTATCACCACTGATACCTTTATCAATCCTTAATTGGAGCAGGTTTTCTCCCATTAGCTGAATAAATTCCTCCTGTGATAAACAGACTAAGATGTATATAAGAAGGATAACTTCTCTTTGGTGGTCTCCATTTAACTCTTAGAGAGCGAAATGGGGGTGGGTGGGGGGATCTCCCCAATTTTTTTTTCAACTTCCTTCTTTTTTCAGTATGTCTTTGACAAGCTACCATTTTAATGCATGTCAACTGCAGTAGCCCCCTTTTCTCCAACTCCCCTCAGGTCAGCCCGTTTTTGTCTATTTCCCCGGTCTTTCTAAAATTTCCCCTTGTCATCGTCCCTCCATTTTTCCCCTCTTTCCCTCTCCAGACCTTCCCACTTCCCCCTCCTCCTCCTCCTCTTTTGCTGCTTTGAGATCAATTCCTTCAGTTAGTTCGGTTGTACTTCCCCCCTCATCCTCTTTTTTGCTATGCCTTCTTTCTTCGCCCTTTCTCTCTTCCCCCTCGTCCCTCTTTCTTCTCTCTCTTATCGCTCTCTTCCATATGCAAAGCCACTGGCTGGGCCCTCTTGTTCATGCTATCTATGCTATTATCACCAAAACCACCGCTGCCACCACTATCACCAATAATACCACATTTAACAAAACATTTTTTTGCTGACCTTAAATCATTCTAGAAGTGCTGGTTATCTCTGATGAAATACTAACACTACCATTGCCATTACCACAACTATTACCATTATACCATCACCACCACTGCCACCATACTACCATACCAACACTACCACCTCTGCCACCACTGCCATCACCACCAATACCACCATACCACCACTACTACCGCCAATATTATCAACAACATGACCTCCCTCACCACCAATTTGCCACAGCCCGTCTACTCCATGCCCACTACCATATAAGATGAATGAATGAATGAATAGATAAATAAATCGATAAATATACAGAAAATAAGCAAACCCATATATATATGAATAAGCATAAGACACATGAAGTAATCAATAGATGCTTAGATAAATAAATTAAAAATAGATAAATTGGAAAAAAGGAAAGCATAGTCCATCTAATCACTACCTTATCTCCCTCCCTATTTCATTCAGTATCTTTCAGAACCGCCCCCCCCCGCCACATCCCAGACTCCCCCACCCATTTAACCCCCCCCTTTCCCTCTCCCTCTCTCACCCACCCCTCCTTACCCCTCTCCCTCTCTCGCCCGTCTCTCCTTTCTCCCCCTCCCTCTCGCTCTACCCTGCTGTTTCCCCTCCTCTCACGCTAATTCTCTCCCCTCACTTTGCCTTCCCCTCACTCCCTCTTCCTTCTTCTTCTTCGTCCTTCACCATCTACCTTTCCAGCTCCCTCACTATCATCCTTGAACTCTTATTCCCCTAAACTTTTCCTTCTTCTTCTTCTTCTTCTTCTTCTTCTTCTTCTTCTTCTTCTTCTTCTTCTTCTTCTTCTTCTTCTTCTTCTTCTTCTTCTTCTTCTTCCTCCTCCTTTCCCTTTCCCCTTCCTTCCCCTCACCTTTCCCCTCCTCCACCCCATGCCTATTACCTTTCTCTCACACTTCCATTTATTCTATCCTTCTCTCTTTTTCTATTTGTTTATCTAACCGTCTTTTCTCTTGCTCCATTCTACCTCTTCCATTTCTCTTCCATTCCTCTTCCTCCACTCCATTAACAACCCTTTCCTCATTTCTCACTCCGCATTATCTCCCCCATATTCCCCATTTTCTTCTCCGTCTTTTTCAGCTCTCATTTCATTTTCCCTCCTCTTCTCCTTCCCTCTCGCCTCTCCTTCTCCTCTCTCATTACATCTTCCCCTCCTTTACTCTCGTCCTCCCTCTCCTTCTCCCTCCACTTCCCCTTTCCTCCTCCTTCTACTTCCCCTTTTCCTTTCCCTCCTCGTCCACCCACTCACATCCTCCCTTCTTCCACTTCTAAATTCTCCATTTCATATCCCCATTTCTCTCTCCTTCTCATCCATCTCCCTCTCTCTCTCTCTCTCTCTCTCTCTCTCTCTCTCTCTCTCTCTCTCTCTCTCTCTCTCTCTCTCTCTCTCTCTCTCTCTCTCTCTCTCTCTCTCTCTCTCTCTCTCTCTCTCTCTCTCTCTCTCTCTCTCTCTCTCTCTCTCTCTCAGGTTTCTTCCGATGTCAACGATGGGAAAGGACTCTCACAAAGAATCCAATTCCAGTAAGCACCTCTTCCTCTTCCTCTTCTTTTCCTTTTCTCTTCATTTTCCTCTTTCTCCTACTCCTACTCTTACTTTTCCTCTTCCTCTTCCTCCTAATCTTACTCCTCCTTTTCCTCTTACTCTTGCTTTTACTCTCACTCTTACTCTCACTCTTACTCTCACTCATACTCTCACTCTTACTCTCACTCTTACTCTCACTCTTACTCTCACTCTTACTCTCACTCTTACTCTCACTCTTACTCTCACTCTTACTCTCACTCTTACTCTCACTCTTACTCTCACTCTTACTCTCACTCTTACTCTCACTCTTACTCTCACTCTCACTCTTACTCACACTCTCACTCTTACACACACTCTCACTCTTACTCTCACTCTTACTCTCACTCTTACTCTCACTCTCACTCTTACTCTCACTCTTACTCTCACTCTTACTCTCACTCTTACTCTCACTCTTACTCTCACTCTTACCCTTACTCTCACTCTTACTCTCACTCTTACTCTCACTCTCACTCTTACTCTCACTCTTACTCTCACTCTTACTCTCACTCTTACTCTCACTCTTACTCTCACTCTTACTCTCACTCTTACTCTCACTCTCACTCTCACTCTTACTCTCACTCTTACTCTCACTCTTACTCTCACTCTTACTCTCACTCTTACTCTCACTCTTACTCTTACTCTCACTCTTACTCTCACTCTTACTCTCACTCTTACTCTCACTCTTACTCTCACTCTTACTCTCACTCTTACTCTCACTCTTACTCTCACTCTTACTCTCACTCTCACTCTTACTCTCACTCTTACTCTCACTCTTACTCTCACTCTTACTCTCACTCTTACTCTCACTCTTACTCTCACTCTTACTCTCACTCTCACTCTTACTCTCACTCTTACTCTTACTCTCACTCTTACTCTCACTCTTACTCTTACTCTTACTCTTACTCTTACCCTTTTACTCTTACAACTATTGTTGGAAGAAGATATATTACACGTCACAGGACGTTACAACCACACGTCACAGGACGTCACACTAAGAGAAGATAGATATTAAGCCATAGTACGTCGGAGCTGTAGCACCAAACCGCTTTTGGGCGTCAGGTCTAACCAGAACCCGACCGGAGTCCCACTTGACCATGGAATTAGGTCGACCTGACCTTGACCTCTTAGGACACCTGGTCCGCAGAACGATACGACCGTTAACAAGCGTACGTCCACAGAAGAAATTATCCTTATATTTTATTTTTCATTATGTATTACTAAAATATGCCATATCCTTCTATGTATCATAGTTGTACATATTTTTATTTAATATTGAGTGTACCCCTCAATCATGTAAATATCTGCTTCAGTCACATTGTAAATATATACTGTACGGCAAACATTTATGTAGTGGCAACCGTCACAGCCTTCGTGGTTAGTTCCTTTGCTTCCTGTCGTAGATCACGACTGGCTCTGGACAAGACAACTGGCTGCGATTTACTAGAGTAAATCCGTAGAACTAAACAACCTATACTTGCTCCGCTACTAACATCGCCTCCAAAGTGTGGATTACAACCTTCCACAATACATATACTCTTACTCTTACTCCTACTTTTACTCTTACTCCTACTCTTACTCTTATTCTTACTCTTACTCTTACTCTTACTCTTACTCTTACTCTTACCTCCTGCTATTACGCATACTCTTCCTCTTCCTCTTCAACTTCCTCTTTTTCCTCCTCTTCCTCTTCCTCTTTCTCCTCCTCTTCCTCTTTCTCTTCCGCTTCATCTTCCTCTTGCCCTTCCCCTTCCTCTTCCTTTTCCTCTTCCTCTTCCTCTTCCTCTTCCTCTTCCCTTTCCTCTTTGGTTTTCTGTCTCCCCGTACTCTTCATATTCCCTCTCACCTTTCATTTCTTTTCCTCTTCCTTTTCCTCTTCCTTTTCCTCTTCCTCTCCCTCTTGCCCTTTCTCTTCTCTTTCCCCTTCCTCTTCCTCTTACTCTTCCTTTTCCTGTTCCTCTTCCCCTTCCTCTTCTTCTTCCTCTTCCTTTTCATCTTACGAGGACGACGACAACGACGACGACGACGACGACAACGACGACGCCAACGACGATGAAGATTATGTTGGAGATCTTAGGTATAATAATAATTTCTCTTGCTGATGAGTCCTCTCTCCCCATTTACTTTTCTCTTCATGTGTTCGCCGCCCTTTTAAACGTTTCTTCAGAGCACGCCAATCAACGTTCGTCTACCAAGCCAATCCCCTTTTCACAATATTTCTTTTGGAAAGAACGTTTATATTCATATTTCTATAGCGAAACGTTTGTGTGTATATACGCTTCTTTCTGAAATACATTCGTCTTCAAGAGAGACACTGTTTGCAATCATGTTCCCCTATATACTTTCGGTATTAGCTTTACAAATAAAAAAAATTCCCCCCGAAGGATAGAAGCGATGCTTCTATTTGATGAAATACTAATATACCAACACCGCCACCACCACCGCTGCCACCAGTATTATCATTCCACTATCACCACTACTACCACCACTGTCAAACACTATCACCACCACGATCACCATCACCACCAATATACTGTAAAAAATCCATCTACATCTTCTTGTCTTTATATACGTCTTCTCTATGTATTTCTAGAGTAGAAGTACAAGACATAAAATAGTTATTGTTCTAGTAACACAAGTACTCTCTCACACGGCTTATTGTCTCAGGCTATGATATTGAAAAAAATCGTAAGTCATTTCCTCCCATGATTTTTCTTTTCTTCATATCACGTCCTAGGATGTACTCGTTACATGCTTCCGTTACATGTTCCCCGTTACATATTCCCCGGTGCACACCGTCACTAGCCGTTATGTTCCGTCAAAGTCAATATAAATTTCTTCCATGATACATTTTTCATTCCGTACCCTAGTACACACCCGTTACATTATTCCCGTTACATGCACCCCGTTACATACACACCACCATTACACATTATTATTAGCCGTTACATTCCGTCAAAGCCCATATAATTTTTTTTTTTTTTTTTTTTTTTACATCGCGTCGTAGGATCCATCCGTTACATGATTCCCGTTACACGATCCCCGTCACACACCATCATAAGCCGTTACATTCCGTCAAAGTCCATTGCTCTAGCGCTTTTTAATCAAAAGTTTCCGTACAGGATCGCAATTATTTCACTATTTATTAGGAAAAACATCAAAACACATTAAAACATGTGCCAAAAATATTTCTTTTATCTGTGTTTATATATTTTCACTGTTCCTAATGTGCTGCTTTAGAGCGTTCGTTGTCCATTCTGTCCCGTAATTATAAAATATCTGGTTGAGTCACTCTTAGCTGTCCTAGTACATCAGGTTAAGGTGCCGGGCTGGGACACAGGTTTTTTTTTTTTTTTTTTTTTTTTTTTTTTTTTTTTTTTTTAAGTTCACGGTCTACGAGTATTTTCTTCAGCTTCATTTCCTGTTTCAACCTCATCAATATCCTGAAATACACTTCAGAACTAAACATATTCTTTCTTTCGCTGGCGGATTCCTTTTCAGTCCAGATCCTTCCTTTCATAGATCTTAATCCCTTTAGAAAAGGCCTCCCAACCCCTCTATCTTGTTTATCCGCTTACGCATCTCCTCGTAAACTCAGGTTTTCTCCTTTACAATCCTTGTTGACTGCCACTGCATCCCATGTTGAGGGCTACATAGCGCCATGGCAGGAAGTCCTCAACATAAACCAACCAATTGTGGCTATTTAGCATAAATTTCCAGCCATCTTCTTAGCTATTCCTTGCCAGTTGTAGTTACTAAATTTAAACCGCCAGCAACTGCTACATCTGGCTACTTCCAGCCAACTGGAGATGCTTAGCATGAAACCGTCATTGTCCTTTTCTAGCCAATTTTGACTACTCCCAGCCGATTTGGGCTATTTCCACTTATTTCTTTTCGCCACTATTGGCCACCTCCAACTTTTTGTGGCTTCTAAAATTAAACCAGCTATAGAGGCTTGTGGACACTTTTGGCCACTTCAGTTGGGTTTCGAGCATCGAACACAAACCACCAATTTTTTTTTTTCTGGCTACTTATGGCCAATTTTGGCCACTTCAAACTAGATGTGGCCCTTTAGTATGAGCCACCACTGGTGACTTAAGACACCTTTGGCCACTGAATATAAGGCACCACAGGTGATTTGTGGCCCTAAGTAGAAACCATCATAATTAGCTTCTTGCCACTTTTGGCCATTTCCAACTGGTTATGATCCCTTGTGGCCACCTGCTTTTACCTTTTTCTAGTCTGTCCTCTTTTACCTGCCACTGGATATCTTTAAACATTTGGCTATTTTTGAGCATTTCTTACTAATGTTTACAATTTTCTAGGCCTAATGGCCTTTTTAAGCCTTGCCTAGACTCTGTTTTATTTTGGGGGGGCCATAAATGGCTATTTCTGACAGATTCTGACCTTTTCTAACAGCTGTGGGCCACTTGCCACTCTCTGGTTATTTCTAGATTTTTTTCTGCAATTTGTCATTTCTAGCACATTTCTCGGCCACTGGTTCAACAATAGAGTGGTTAACGAATGGAACTGTCTTTGTGAGCACTGAAACTATTGGTGACAAGAAGGTTAGACAGCTTTATGAATAGGGATGATAGGTGGTGATGGACATGAAACTGTCTAGCGTAGACCTTATCGTCTTATTTACTTACGTTCCTATATCTGTTGTA
>NC_134781.1:10346381-10348881 GCF_046742065.1 Oratosquilla oratoria | reverse complement strand
TCTTCCCCCTCTACCTCCTCTTCCTTCTCCTGCTCCTCCTCAGGTCCCCCCCCTTCGTCCTCCTCCTCCTCCTCCTGCTCCTCCTCATTTTTTTTCTCCTTGTCCTCTTTATCCTCCTCCTCCTCCTCCTCCTCCTCCTCTTCCCCCTCGTCCCCTTCTTATTCTTCTTGCTCCTCCTTTTCCCCCCTCGTCCTCTTCCTACTCCTCCTACTCCTCTTCCTCTTCCCCCTCGTTCTCTTCCTCCTCCTCCTCTTGCTTCGCCTCATCCTCTTCCCCCTCGTCCTCCTCTTCCTCCTCCTGTTCTTCCTCATCTTATCACCCTCATTCTTTTCCTTCTCCTTCTGTTCCTCCTCATCCTCTTATCCCTTTTCCTATTCCTCCTCCTCCTTCTCCTCTTCTCCCTAGTCCTCTTCCTTTCTCCTCCTGCTCTTCCTCTTCCTCCTCGTCCTCTTTAACTCCTCCCACCCCTCCTCCTCCTCTTTACTCTCGTCCTATTCCTACTCCTGCTGCTCCTCCTCCTCCTCCTCTTCCCCCTCACCCTCTTCCTCCTCCTCTTCCTCCTCCTCCTCCTCCTCCTCCTCCTCTTTCCCCTCGTCCTCCTCCTCACCCCAATATGCAAAGCGATTATCAGTCCAGCCAACTTCCTCACAGTTGTCTGTGGAGTTAATTGGCAGCAGTATTATGTTTCCCTCAGGGAAAGTTTCCACCGCTTCTCGTGTTTTGCAATTTATTTAGTCCTCTAAGCATTTAAAAGGCCGATGGATTTCGCTCAAAACTTAATGAAATCGTATGGCAACAATGATCAATAAATCTACGCAAAATAGGATCTCGTATTAGCTCGAATTTATTATTTCACCTGACTGTATCTGACTCATAGATTTACCCACAAAATCTACCGATGTGTTTCTATTTATTTATTTATCTGCTTATTTATTTCTTTGTTTTGTTTACTTAAATATTAAATTCTTTATTCATTTGTTTTTATTGTGTATTTACATATCTATCTAGTAAAAGAGGTATGGAAGGCAGATGTGGAGGGAGTGAACATGAGGGGACGTCCTAGGATGAGGTGGATGGATGGGGTGAAGGGGGCTTTGGGGAAGAGGGGAATGTCTGTTGAGGAAGGAAGGGAGAGGACGGAAGACAGAGGTGAGTGGAGAATGGTTGTATATGGATGATGTTGTGATTGCATAAGGAGGAATGGGCGGGGGGTGGGGGGTGGGGTAGTATGTGTGAGTAAATTTTGACGCAGCCCGAAGGGAATTTCTCCCCGTCCTCTCCTTATATGCAAGGGGGGACGGAGAGGGGGGGGTCGCCGATTAAATGAAGCGGCCTTGCTGTGGATGTGCTGTGTCTTGCGACACTGCTTCTGACCCAGGGCGGTGGGCAGGGTGCAGGGATGACCCGTCATCCAGGAGGTGCTCAGATGAGAGGGAGGGTGGGAGGGGTGTGGAATGTATTTAGGGATGAAATGGGTGGGAGTGTTTTTATGCCTTTCCCTTTTTGGCTACCTCCCTTGGAAGGGGGAAAAAGCCTTGGTATATGTATGTATGTATGTACATATCTATTCATTTATATATTCATTTACTTAGTTAAGTATTTCTCTATTCATTACTTTATCTACGTCGGTTTTTGTTACTACTGTTATTATTTTGTGTGTATAAGCAATGAAGTTAAACAACATGTATTTTCTAATGACGAAATATTGTAGCATTTTGGCGCTAGGAAGTCCTAGATTAGAGGAAATCATCTAGAGATAGAAAGAGAAGTCTGGTAGTTAACGAGAAGGCCAATTCCTTCCCTGTGTAAATATTTAATTTTGTTTTTGGAATACTGTGTTACGTAGAAGAAAAAAAAATCAGTCAGGGATTAACCTGACTCAGTTGATATCCTCTTTGCCTTTTTATAAATAAGAATACAACTAAAAATACAATAAGATAAATCAAAATAAAGTGAGTATAAGAAAAACATTCTGTGTTAGAGATCAACCTGATTCCGTTGACATCCTATTTGCATTTTCAATAAATATATAACGAGAAAAAGAAATAAAACAAAATAAAATAAATAAGAATAAATTGAAATACAATAAGATAAAAATAAAATATAATAAAATAGAATAAATATAAATCAAAACGAAATAAAATAAAAATGAAATAGAATAACATAGAACAAACTAGACTAAAACAAACTAAAACAGGATCAAATAAAATAGAACAATATAAAACCAAATCAAATAAGATTAAACAAAATAAAAGAAATAAATCAAAATAAGATAAATATATAGATTCAAAATAGGATGTTGTTTATCTTATAGACAGTTCTAATCAAATGCAATTCCCCGCCGTCAACAAATTGATGTTTGGTATTTTTGTCCTCACTGAGGATTAATCTTGTCTTCAATAATGGCAAGATCCCAGTGATGGAATAAAAAGGGTTATATTGACCTCTTTTATGCATATATACATATGTACATATACATGCATACACACACAGACACACA
>NC_134781.1:10290799-10293299 GCF_046742065.1 Oratosquilla oratoria | reverse complement strand
TAGATTCAAGACCGTATACCTCTACAACCGTAACGCATTAACTCTAGCGGGATTCAAACCACCATCCATTTAGACTCTCGTTTTCAGCCTAAATTTTATTTTCACCCATTTCAACGTGGAAAGCCTAACTTCCTAATATTTAGAATATATATATTTTTACTATAAACTGTGTGTGTGTGTGTGTGTGTGTGTGTGTATGTGTGTGTGTGTGTGTGTGTGTGTGTGTGTGTGTGTGTGTGTGTGTGTGTGTGTGTGTGTGTGTGTGTGTGTGTGTGTGTGTGTGTGTGTGTGCGTTTCTGTCTGTCTGTCTGTCTGTCTGTCTGTCTGTCCGTGAGTGTGAGCATGTCTCATATTGAAGAAATACTTTCTTGACACACATGGCTTTGATACAACTCGGCTGTTCTTCATAAAGAGAGAGAGAGAGAGAGAGAGAGAGAGAGAGAGAGAGAGAGAGAGTTTTGATCTCAACCCCACGTTGTCTCTTCAGTAAACAGTGCCGTAAACCAGTACCAGTTGTTGCAGGGGAACATAAGAACATAAGAACCTAAGAATGAAGGAGAGTGATCTTCCCTCTAAGCTTTTGCTGTGAGTTAGTATAGAAATTTGTTTGTGTGCAAATTTTTCCTTCTTTGTAAATTATGTGCGCACACATACGAGTCACTATACTGACCTGTTAAGAAAATGTACACAATTTTTAAGTGTGTATTATTACCTATACTAAGGAAGTTATGGTTTGCCAGAGTTTTTTTTTTATATGTTACCAACTTTACTAGAATTTTTATGAACATGTTTATATGAAAATTTGTGGAAATGCTTGTCTTAAAGCCAAGGAATAAGTTACTAGATTTTGAGGTAGATCTGGAAATTGATGTGGATTTAGGATATATATACTTTTTTTAACTTGTGACCCTCGCGTTTATAGATTGCATACAAAATTTATAGATTGTATACAAAATGACCCATGCTATCATTTGTATTGTGGACAAAGTTATCTTTTTCGATTTTATGACCCTGGAATTGGTGGAGGCATGCGCTCTCTGAGTGCCATCTAATACGGTATTTCCCAAACTGGGAGAAATTTCCCCCTGGAGGGAAATTTGAAGCAGGGGGTGGTGTATTACACTGCCTACTAGCGATAAAATGAATATCTGAGGAATTTTCTCATGCTTAAGAGAGAGAGAGAGAGAGAGAGAGAGAGAGAGAGAGAGAGAGAGAGAGAGAGAGACAGACAGAGAGAGAGAGAGAGAGAGAGAGAGAGAGACAGACAGAGAGAGAGAAAGAGAGAAAGAAAGAGAGAGTATGCCTGTTGTAGATGGGCAGTGTAGTTTACCATGTAACTATATGTTTATCAGTATATTTGTACATTTTTAAAATAAATTAGTAAAAAGTCACAGTGTGTTTTGCCATGAATGGGGAAATCTATATGGGTGAACTGACTGTAGGGGAAATGACAGAAAAAAAAAAACTTTGGGAACCACTGGCCTAGTTTAACCTGAGAGGGCAAAATGGATAATGTGATTCTTGATTTACGTCACTTAACTGAACATATACTGGTGATGAATAGCTGCCAAAAACAGTATAAATAATCTCAAAAGTACATGTAAAATTATGAAATTATACACTCACATTTCAAAGGTCACAGATATATTCTCAAAATCACATCTTTCTTTTATTTTGAATTCATTATTACGAAAGTATACGGTTCTTTTCTTTAATGAAAATATAGATTTCATCTTGAAAGCCTAACGCGTGCAAATTTTTTCCTAGTTGTAAAACATGCGAGGTGACTGCAAGAGGCCATAAGGCCTACACTATGTAGTTTCATGTCTCTTACCATCTATCATCCCAATCCATAAACTTATCTAATCTTCTCCTAAAGCAGCCAATAGTTTCATCGTTCATTACGAGTACATTCCACTAGAAAACGGAAAAGAGAAAAATAGGAATAAGCTAGATATGCTAAAACAAAGTAAAACTGTCTATCAATCTGTCCACTGTGTTGGTAAACCCGTTCCTGCCTATTTCCTTCTTAAAGAACTCGGTTACCAACAGAGGGTTACCGAGAGTCAAACACAGGTTTGGCTCCTGTAGAAGGCAAAGTGGGGGCAATTTGTATTGTTATTTGTGAACCAGAGTCAGTCGGAGAAGTTCCGATAAGATTTCTTAGCAAACTGAGACTGCTATCGCCGTCACCTCACAAGGTTAGGTTAGGTAAGATTACGTTAGGTAAGGTTAGGTTAGGTTAGATTAAGTAAGGGAAGGTAAGATTAGGTTAGGTCAGGTTAGGTTAGGCTAGGCTAGGTTAAGTTAGGTTAGGTTAGGTTAGGATAGGTTAGGGTAGGTTAGGGCAGGATAGCTTAGGTTAGGATAGGTTAGATTAGATTAGGTTAGGTTAGGTTAGGTTAGATAAGGTAAGGTAAGATTACGGTAAGATTAGTTCAGGTTAGGTTAGAATAGGCTAAGTTAGGCTAGGCTGGTGATATCTATCGGAAATACTGAC
>NC_134781.1:10275799-10278299 GCF_046742065.1 Oratosquilla oratoria | reverse complement strand
CTCTTCCCTCCTCTCCCCTCCTCCTCCCGTCTCTTTCCTCCTCTTCCCATTTCCGTCTACCTCTCTTCATCACCTCCTCCTCCTCCTCCCGTCTCTTTCCTCCTCTTCCCATTTCCGTCTACCTCTCTTCATCACCTCCTCCTCCTCCTCCTCCTTCTTCCTCCCACCTCTTCCTTCTTCCTCCTACCTCCTTCCTCCCACCTCCTCTCTCCTCCTCCCACCTCCTCCTTCCTCCAACC
The DNA here is from genome assembly GCF_046742065.1 of Oratosquilla oratoria. Taxonomy (NCBI): domain Eukaryota; kingdom Metazoa; phylum Arthropoda; class Malacostraca; order Stomatopoda; family Squillidae; genus Oratosquilla; species Oratosquilla oratoria. The sequence goes on along the minus strand of NC_134781.1, from coordinate 10,278,060 downwards.
GTCTCTTCCTCCCACCTCCTCCTTCCTCCTCCCACCTCCTCCTTCCTCCACCCGTCTCCTCCTTCCTTCTCCTCCTCCATCTCTTTCTTCCATCTCGTTCCCCCTCCTCCTCCTACCTCTTCTTTCCTCTTCCCTCCTCTCCCCTCCTCCTCCTGTCTCTTTCCTCCTCTTCCCATCTCCGTCTACCTCTCTTCATCACCTCCTCCTCCTCCTCCCGTCTCTTTCCTCCTCTTCCCATTTCCGTCTACCTCTCTTCATCACCTCCTTCTCCTCCTCCCCCTCCTTCTTCCTCCCACCTCTTCCTTCTTCCTCCTACCTCCTTCCTCCCACCTCCTCTCTCCTCCTCCCACCTCCTCTCTCCTCCTCCCACCTCCTCCTTCCTCCAACTGTCTCTTCCTCCCACCTCCTCCTTCCTCCTCCCACCTCCTCCTTCCTCCACCCACCTCCTCCTTCCTTCTCCTCTTCCATCTCTATCCTCATCGTTCGCCCTCCTCCTCCTACCTCTTCTCTCCTCCTTTCTTCCTCCTTCGCCTTTTTCCTCCCACCTCTTCCTCTAACTCACCACCCTCCAATATCCTGCAAACTATTCTTCGCTTCCCTCCTCCTTCACCCTCTTCCTCCCTTTTCCTTCCTCCCTCCTCCCTCTTCCTTCCTCCCTCTGCCCTCTTCATTCCTCCCTCCTCTATCCCCTTCCTCCTCCTCCCACTTCTTTCTTTCCTTCGGTCCCCCTCCAGTACCCTCCAACTTTGCTCCACCTCCCTCCTCCCCCTTCCTCCTCTTCCTCCTACTCCTCTTCCTCTTCTTCCTCCTCTTTCTCCTCCTCACATCTTCCTCCTCGTCCTCTTCTCTCCCCTCCTCCTCTTCCTTCTACTCCTCCTCCCCTTCCCCTCCTACTCTTCCTCCTCCTCCTCCTCCTCCTCCTCCTCTTCATCTTTCCTCTCTTCCCTTTCCTCCTCCTCTTCCCTCAATCCCGCAGGGCAACTCGTCAATTTAGCAGCTGAAGAAGAGGAGACTTTCTCCTTTGCATGCCAGCGGCAGCGGGGCGGGGGAGAGTGGAGGGGGGGGGGAGGATATACCATGGCCAAGCTCCGCCTTCCTAATCAATTTAACGAGACTTTGTAATATTTATGTCCTTTGTTTGTAGACACTTCTAAATAACAAATTACTTAGTTTGGCCTCTGGGTTTAGACTAAATGACCATTTCCATATCACGGGGGGGGGGGTATACATAGTTCCAACCTGCAACTCTTCCCCCTCCTCCCCCTCCATCTCCCCCCTCCCCCTCCCCCTCCCCCGCCCATGCCGTCAGATAATTTTAATCAGTTTTATGAGACACTACCACCCCTCACCCTAACCCTCCCTTTCCTCCCACTCCCCGTCCCCTCCCATTCCCCCACTCCCCCTTCCCCCCACTCCCCCTTCCCCCCACTGTCCTTCACCCATTCCCCCTCCCCTTCCCCCCACCCCCTTCCTCACTATTTTCCCAGATTAATAAGTATATATTCAATAGATTTCTTTTCTATGAAGATGGTCATTTTTGGGAACATGGAACAGTTTACATATATATGGCACAGGTCAGGTATTTTTGCACTTAGATCGTCTCGGATGTTATTACGAACCTTTTTATTTATTTATTTTTTATTCATTTATTTATTTGTCTATTTAATTACCTTTTTATTCATTTTTTTCTTTGTTTATTTATCTACTTATCTATTTATTCAATTACTTATCCACAATATCTATTTATTCTTTTCTTTATCAACTCGTGTATTCATCTGTTTATTTATTTGTTTAATTATTTATTAAATTATCTATTTTTACTATTACCCACTGTACGAGGTGGTTAGGGATGGAAGCTTATGTCGAGATCTTGGGGGATTCAGGACGGTAGAATAACTTTGCTACCGTCACGCGCTGATTCTCAAGCGGGATTCGATCCACAATTCTCTCAGCATCTCACCTCCAGACGCTGGCGGCCTGGTCCACTCGTCCATCACTCCACCAAAATAAATAAATGAACAAATAAATCAATATATATATATATATATATATATATATATATATAATTTAGTAAATGAATACTAAAAAAAATAACTAAAAATATCGATAAATAAGAAATGGAAAAATAAATGTATCATTGAACAAGTTAAATCAATGGATAGATAGATATTTATATAAAGTAATTATATTGAAAAAGTAACTGAATAAACCTAATGAGTTTAATATATAAATAGATCAAACAAAATGAATAAGTAAATATA
>NC_134781.1:10268299-10270799 GCF_046742065.1 Oratosquilla oratoria | reverse complement strand
AAGGAGTTCTGGGGGAAGTGGGTATTTCTGGAGCTTGTTTCTGATAACTTCGGTTTCATGTCTGAGTGTTTCTCTAGCTTCAGGTATTCTCTGCCTGTGTCACTGAAGGGCTTGCTGGGGTGATGGAGGTGGGGTAGGGCTGATCTTGGAAGAACAAGTTCTTCAAGACAATCCTTGAGGAAGGTGTCCTTATTTAAAGTCCTCATCAGCTTCATTTGTAGCACAAAATCAGACCTTATGATTTCCTGGATTCCAGTCCCACTCTGAGACAAATGTTGAAACATTCTGTGTGGTGCACTTCCTATGCCAGAGGTGATAGGTCGGAGGGGAATGTCTGGTTTGTGGATTTTCGGAAGTTCTTTCATAGATGGGATTGTTGGGTCTTTCTCCAGGAGGTAGAGGAGTCCTTTCCCCTTTTCCGTTCTCTTAAGGATTCTCCTGACGTGCGGTGTTGAACCTCTTGGCTTCTTCACTGGCTGTAGATTCCCTTTGTTTGCAATAGGTGTTTTGGTCGGAGAGTAAATGTGGATTTTGTCCATTTCAAGTCAAAGCATACCTGCAAAACTAGTCAGGAATAAACTCAGACTGAGACTCCTGTGTTTCCTGCGTCATATATATATATATATATATATATATATATATATATATATATATGTATATATATATATGTATATATATATATATATGTATATTGTATATATACATATATATATATATATATATATATATATATATATATATATACATACATACAAGTTTGTTGGTACAGTATATACCCCCTCACACACACAAACACACACACTTATATATGTATCTAATATATACATATACATACATATACCAAAGACTTTTTCCCCCTTACACGGGAGGTAGCCAAAAAGAAAAAGGCATAGAAACCACTCCCACCCATTCCATCATTGTTCGTGACGGAGACAAGCTTGCTTTTACCGTCTATAGAGGGGAAACCCATTCTGGTAGTTATCTTCATTTTTTTAGCAGTCACCCAGACAAAGTAAAAAGTAGTGTCGCTTCAGGATTATTTCTTCGAGTTCTTAGAATTTGCAGCCCCCAGTTTCTTGAAACAATATAGATTTAATATATCTAGACTTTGCAAAAGCTTTTGATACCGTCCCACACGAAAGACTACTTACTAAATTAGCTTTGCATGGAATAAGTGGTAGCCTATTAGGTTGGACTAGTAATTGGTTGAATGGTCAAAAACAGAGAGTTGTTTTAAATGGAAAAACTTCTGGATGGAAAAGTGTTGCAAGTGGAGTTCCTCAAATTTGCTGATGATACAAAACTGTGCGGAGTGGCAAATGATCACTCAAACCAATTAGATATTCAAGAAGATTTAGATCAATTACAGCAATGGTCTGAAAAGTGGCTAATGAAATTTAACACAAGTAAATGCAAGGTAATGCACATAGGTAAAAATAACAGTAAGTACGATTACAAGTTATTTGGTAATTCGTTAACAAAAGTGGATAGTGAAAAAGATCTCGGCGTAATTATCAGTAACGACCTCAAATCATCCAAGCAGTGTATTTCAGCCTCTGAGAAAGCAAATAAGATTCTGGGACTGTTTGCGCGATCTTTTGATTTCAAAAGTCCATCACTCATTAACAAGCTATATAAATCGTTAGTTCGTCCACATTTGGAATATGATGTTTCTGTATGGTCACCGAATCTCATTAAAGACATTGACAGACTGGAAAAAGTACAACGGCGAGCCACAAAACTGATTCCAAATATCAAAAATAAATCATACGAAAATCGACTAAAACACATGAATCTGTTTTCCCTAAAAAAGCGTAGACTCAGAGGTGACTTGATACAGGTCTTTAAGATTTTAAAGGGAATTGACAACATCAAAAGTGACAAAATTTTCACATTGAAAGAGAATCAGACAAGAAACAATGGTCTCAAACTATCCGGAAATAGATTCAATTTAGAAGTAGGTAGAAACAACTTTGCCAACCGTGTAGTAAATGAATGGAATAAACTTCCTGCACAGGTAGTGCAATGTAGTTCAGTTCGAAGCTTTAAGAATCAGTTAGATAAATACCTAAGTAAGATGCTGTAATGATTATAATTTATCTTATATTTTTTGTTTTGTTATCATTTGTCTGTCTGATTTTCATTTATTATTAGTTATGTGTCAATTTATTATTATTTACTATTTACCTGTTTGTTTATTATTTAACTATACCTATGCATTTATGTATTCTATTTGTTATTTACATTAATATAGTTTTTATTTATTGTTTTATTATTGATATGATTTCTTTTTTCGCATCCGACCTATATATGGATCAAAAGGTCTCCTGTCGGCATGCTCCGCCTTTGTAATCCTTTGTAATACTACCCTCCCCCTACCCCCTTCCCTCCCTCACATCTTGGTACCTCATGGATGACGTGTCATCCCTGTATTCCGTCCACTGCCCTGGGTCAGAAGCAGTGTCGCAAGACACATCACATCCACAGCAAGGCAGCTTCA
>NC_134781.1:10263299-10265799 GCF_046742065.1 Oratosquilla oratoria | reverse complement strand
TTTTTGTTTGTTGATTTGTTTACCTATTATTTTCTCTGCAGTAGCTATGGTTAGCAATTTTTTCAACTATGTTGTGATGCTTCATTCATATAGTCATTTAGCTTGTTTGCAAAAATGCAAAACAAAAGCAACACTCTCTCTCTCTCTCTCAATTCGTGGTCCTCGTTGGTCACGCACCCAAATCCTCAGTTCGATTCTTTCCCTTGGGCCAACGACTCTGGACAATCGGAGCCAAAACTGTAGTCGTCTGGAACCGACGTGTCCCCCTCCTCCTCCTCCTCCTCCTCCTCCTCCTCCTCCTCCTCCTCCTCTTCCTCCTCCTTCTCTTCTTCTTTCACTTCCAAGTGTCCGGAGAGTGGGGGGGGGGGAGTCAGACTTCCCGGCCCCACCCCATCCCGGTCGTCCTTTTCAACAACTCTTCGATTTTTTTTTTTTTTTTTTTTTTTTAACATTCTTTGGCACAAACTTTGGATTGCCTGTTGATTTGCAGAGAGTCTCCGGAGCGGTCTGACAAATACGCTCTTCGGAGTGGGGGAGCGTGGGCGTGGGCGTTGGAGGGGGAAGGGGGAGAGGGAAAGGGCGGGGGGGGGGGAGGTTCGTACCTGCGCCAGGAATACTTTGAACGATTATTTTGACTGCCGAAGGAAATTCCCATCCCTTTATCATTTTATCTAGGCATTGTGTATTAAAGACACTGGATCAGTTGTAGAACCCCCCCACCCCACCACCACCACCACCGCACACACTCGCGCGCACGCTTGGGGTGGAGATTGTTCAGTTGATTGTTGCTGGGGTGAACATTCTACAGTTGATTATGGCTCGTGATACTTAACCTAACCTAGCCTAAACTATCCTAACTTGAACTAACCTAACCTGACCTGACCTGACCTAACCTGACCTAACCTAAGCTGACCTAACCTGACCTAACCTGACCTAACCTGACCTAACCTAACCAAACCTAACCTAACCTAAACTAACCTAACCTATGTTAGTTAGGATGGGGAGTCTACAGCTGATCAGTGGGGAGTGGGAGTTGTACATTTGCCCCAAGACACTTGAATGTTGGCGACTCACCTGTTCGGGTCTTCGTCTTCAGACGCCGACGCCGACGCCTTCCTTGAACCGGCTGTACATGGAATCGAATACTAATAACTGTTACTTATATTCGAATATCTCGAAGAAGACTTTGCTTACAGTGTTCTAGACTTTCTCCTGAACATTACAACAATATGTCTAACTTTTGTATAGGACGAACTTTTCCTAGTTTCCTCATTCAGCTTCTCAGTATACGACGCAAAGTTAAATAAGAAAAATAATAATAGTAATAATGATAATGATAACAATAATAACAACAATAACAACAACAATAACAAGTACAACAATAACATCAACAACATCAACAACATCAACAACATCAACAACATCAACAACATCAACAACATCAACAACATCATCATCAACATCAACATCAAAAACAACAACAATAGTAATAACAGCAGCATCATAATATAAGGACAATAATGATAACGATGATAATAATATTGATAATATTAATAGTGACAATAGCAGTAATAGCAATAATGATAATAGTAATAAGAATTAATGATAATATATGAATAATAGTTATAAAAATAATAGTATTTATATTATCAACGACATAGAATTCTGTAGAATTAACTATACACAAAAGCGACACAATGTGGGATGTTCTCTTGAATTCTGTTAATCGTTTTCTAGGACAAAAACAGTTCGTGTAGGAAAGTAATTGTTCTGTTTATCACTACCTTACTAGAATTGTATATTTGACCATATAATTTCATTTAGCAGAAAATATATAATAATAATGAAAATAATATATAATTATAAGTATTTTGATTAATATGATCGATAACAACTAATGATAACAACTGATAATAATAATAATAATAATAATGATGATGTGGTGATGATGATGATGATGATGATGATGATGATGATGATGATGATGATGATGATGATGATGATGATGATGATGATGATGATGATGATGATGATGATGATGATGATGATGATGATGATGATGATGATGATGATGATGATGATGATGATGATGATGATGATGATGATGATGATGATGATGATGATGATGATGATGATGGCGGCGCGGCCGAAATAGATTTAGCTGCCTCGTTCTGTACAAATTTCGTACTACATATTCCATTGTGTTTGTTTACTGTCAAGTAATATGATGAAAAAATGTAAATTAACTCTTCAGTATCTTATACGAAGAGGACATTTTCTTAGCTCAGCCTGGAGACTTGTGTCACTTCAAGAACAACCATAAGGGTTATGCAAATACAACCAGTCACCTTTATTCATAAGTAACACTAACCCCTGCATCGTCTTAATATGTAGTAGAAGGAGTCAGGCTTTAGGCGTTCTACGTTACGTTTGTTTCGCAAATCGGCAACTGCGGACTGAGGAACGTCATATCCGGATGAAGTACAGATATTCATACGTT
>NC_134781.1:10240799-10253299 GCF_046742065.1 Oratosquilla oratoria | reverse complement strand
GATAAAGACATATAAATTTGTCTTGTGTTTGGGAGAATAAATTTAGTAAAATTGCTTTCGAAGGATAAGCTTCAATGTACATAAGGTAACATACTTTATTTTCTTAATTTTGGCTTGTACCAGAACTTTTAGTTTGAATAGTGTCTTGTTAGCCTTAACCATGCTACCCTAATCAAAACTATGGTCCAATGTTTTGAGTTAAACTTACTCCAACATGAGAGAAAATCGCTGCTGACAGCGACATTAATCTGATCGTTTTTATGACATTCGCTTGTAGAATTCGAACCCACTGCTTTCGGCCACCCGTAAAATTACCTTGACAGAGCCTTAACCCACTACACCACAGAGACTTACTCCAATATAATCTACCAATCTAATTCAATCTAATCTAACCCAATCAAATATAATCCAATCTAATCTAATCTAACCCAATCAAATATAATCCAATCTAAACTAATCTAACCTAACATAACATAGCCTAACCTAACCTAACCTAACATGACCTAACCTAACCTATCCTAACCTAACATAGCCTAACCTAACCTAACATGACCTAACCTAACTTAACCTTACTTAACCTAACCTAACCTGACCTGACCTATAACACTATACTTCCCTAACACCATTTCGCTACAAAGGGTGAGGAAGTTGTTCCCTCAGTTGGATGAATGAAGTACAAAGGATGTAATACCTGACAAAGGGCTCAGAGGCCCGGAGAACGATTCCCAACGGCACATCCAAGAAGCAAAGCCGTCTTCCATCAGCATTCATTTATAACATCTGATGATTAAAGATATTAGTTCAAGTAATCTCGATAATAGAAACTCAGTATGACGAAGAGAAGAATTAGATGGAGAAAGAAATTAATGGAGGAGGAAGAGGAGGAGGAGGAGGAGGAGGTGGAGTAGGAGGGGGAGGAGTAGGAGGAGGAGGAGGAGGAGGAAGAGGAGGAGGAGGGGGAGGAGGAGGAGGGGGAGGAGTAGTAGGAGGAAGAGAGACGTTTTGAGGATTGTTGGAATATATCAGATCCCATCTATTTCCACACGCGTTTCTTATCTTTTCTCATCTTTTCGCTCCTACTCACTTTTCGCTCTCATTCTAACCTTTTCAGTGTCACTTTCGCTCACACTCTCACTCTCACTCTCATTTTCTATCACTCTCTCACTCTTCTCTTTTTTGTTTAATTCTATAGTATTTCTCTGTTTCTCTCTAGCATTATATTTATTATTCTATCTCTGCTTTCCTAGTTCCCCTCTTTTTCTGTCTCTCTCCCTCCCTTCCCCCCTCTTACTCTGTCTCTCTCATATATGTGTATATATATATATATATATATATATATATATATATATATATATATATATATATATATATATATATATATATATATATATATGTACATATATATATATGTATGTATATATAAATGAGACTTGGTCTGAGCCTGAATTTGGACTGAGTGTGGTACTAATTTTGAGTAAAGGTCTAAAAGAATAACTTATTACTAAGTTTGAGCACTACTCTGAGTATCTGTTAAGGCCTGAGACTACCTTGTTTAGATTCTAAATTTCAGTTTGAGCTTAAACATGTCCCTGAGTTTGAGCATGACGCTTAATCTGAGCGTCCTTTTAAGCCTTATTCTGAGCAAGAGACTTAGACTGTTCTCAAGTTTTAACCATTTCTTAAAGGACCCCCCCCAAAAAAAACAAAAACAAAAAAAAAACACTGTTTTTATTGGTACCAAACATTCTATAAGAAGACAATCTCCTTGACAGTAGCGCATGGGATTCGAACCCGATGCGTCTGGAAGTAAACTCCCATGGGCTCGAATCCCATGCGCTACTGTCAAGGAGATTGTCTGATTGATGTCGCTGTTCACTAGCGAATTTCTCAAATATTCTATAAGAAGTTTACAAAAAAATCAAAGATAAATACAATTCCATTACTGTCAATAGATATACTCGTCAATTGAGTATATAAGTGCAATCGTTTACTTAAACGCAGTGTGGGATAGCACCATAGTCAGCGATGCAATGTCAGTCGGGGACGGGAAGGGGGGGAAGGGAGAGGGGGGGAGGGGGTGTTCTAACTTTCTAGACCTCCTCTCGTTAGCTAAGAAGCATGTTTTAATGATTTTCAAACACTTGACAGACCTCAAGAAATTTTTGTATTTTTCTATATCCTTTTTCTACGTCGAAAAATGAGGTAATTCGCCATTTTTTTTTTGTTGGATGAGCGTATTTGTGAATCCTTTGGGGCTGGACTGCCTAGTAAGAAGAGAGTAGGATGCTCTTGAAGCGAATCAAACTGTGTGGCATCAACCCCCCTTCCCCCTTCCCCCTCCCCCTCCCCCTCACCCCCACCCCATGACTTGTTTCATAAAGTTTGTGTTTCGGAGGTCATTCGGGGTGACAGTACACAGACGACCGTCTCCCCTTCTCCCCACCTCCCCCTTTTCCCTTCTCCCCACCTCCCCCTTTCCCCATCTCCCACCTCCCCCTTTTCTCCCTCTCCCTCTCCCTTCCCCTCTCCCATTCTCCTTCTCCATTCCACTTCTCCTTTTCCTGCCTTCCGCTTCTCCTTCTCCCCCTCTCCCCCTCTCCCCCTCCCCCTCTTACTGCCCCCTCCCACTCCCCCTTTCCTTTCCCCCCTCCCCTTTTCAGACTCTCCATTTCTCCCTCCAGGTTCCCCTCCTCCTTCTCCCCCTCTCCCCCTCCCCCTCTTACTGCCCCCTCCCACTCCCCCTTTCCTTCCCCCCCTTCCCCTTTTCAGACTCTCCCTTTCTCCCTCCAGGTTCCCCTCCTCCTTCTCCCCTCCACCTCTCCCTCTCCTTTCTCCCACTTCTCCCTCTCACCTTCTCCTCCCCTTCTCTCCTTTCCCCACTCCCCTTTCCCCATCCCCTTTACACCCTCCTCTTTTCCTTCTCCCTTGTTTCCCCTCTCCGCCTCCCTTTCTCCCCTTCCCCCTCCTACTTCTCCTTCTCCCCTCTCCCTCTCCCTTTCCTTCCTCCCGCTTCTCCCTCTCTCCCCTCCACCTCTCCCCTCCCCTTTCACCTCCACCTCTCCCTTTATCCCCCCTTCCCCTTCCCCTCATCCTTCTTCTTCTTTCTTCCCCCTCTCATTCCTCCTGTTTCTACCTCTCCGACTCCCCACCCTTTCCATTCTCCTCCCCTCCTCCTCCCCTCCCCCTCCTCCCCTCCCCCTCCTCCCCTCCTCCTCTTCCCCTCTCCCTCCCCCTCCTCTTCCCCTCCTACCCCCCTCCTCTTCCCCTCCCCTTCCTCATCTCTCCCTCACCCTTTCCTTCCTCCAGCTTCTCCCCCTCCCTCTCCCACTCCCCGCCCCTCCCCTCCTCTTCCCGCCTCCAATCCCCTCCTCTCCTCTCCTCTCCCCCTCCCCTCCCTTCTACTCCCCTCCCTTCCACTCCCCTCCCCCTCTCCCTCTCTCCTTCCCCCTCTCCCCATCCCTCTTACCCTTCCTGTCCCTTTCCTCCCTCCTCTCAAGCCTCCAGAACCTATAGGTTACCATTAATTTGCTGACCATCTTGTCTGGGTCTCGTTGCCTGGAACATATCTTCTGGAGTCCGCTGGTTCTAAAACCGTCTTCTTATACAGCTCATATTTATGTGGTACTCTCTTAGCCTCCAAAAGTTCACTCCAACGCTGAATGGAATCCTCATGTATCCATAGGACACCTTGCTACCATCCCAACCACCCCGTCTCAGGAGCTGTGAGACGCTCTTATGCTTTATTGACGAAAATTCTAGAATGCAGACTCTATCCATCTTGTTGAAGACCGTCATCAGACCATTCATTAACCTATTCCCTTTTTTTGGATTTGTGTAGTCTGAGGGTCAACCTCTGTAATGTCAATTAGACTAGGATTAACGCCGCGAACCCTCCCCCCCTTATCAGGAGGCTTGTACAGTGCCCTATACAGAGGACTTTGTTGCGTGGAATTTGATGAACCATGCCTCTGGTCCAACTCGCTTGTGGTAAGGTCCGAGCTGCCGTAACCTCGTCAGTGAGATTAAACTAAATAGAATCACGCGGCGCTTATTTAGATAAAATTTATGCAGTTCGTCATCCCAGCATAGTGATAAATACTATTTTGACCTATTCCCCAAAATTAATAAGATTGTCTTCCGCTAGACAAAAAGTTAAATTACTCCATAGTTCTCTTGTCCTTTTTCAATCACTCCACAAGAATCCATATGCTATTTGACGTTCTCCACATTACACTCTACCATAAACAGTCCCCCAGATCTTTCCTCTCCTTCTCTCCTCCCTTCCCCTCACCATCCCCTTCTCCCTTTCCCCCACTATCTCCTTCTCCCTTCCCCTTCCTCTCCCTTAATTCTCTCTCCCCTCCCTCTCCCCTCATCTCCTTTCCCCCTCTCTCCTTCCCCGTTTCCTTTACACCTCCTCTTCCTTTCACTTCCCCCTTCCTCTCTCTTTCCTCTTTCCCTTCCACTCTCTAATTTTCATCTCTCCTCCTCCTCCTCATCTTCCTCATTTCCATATCTCTCTCTCCTCCCACCTACCCTCCGTCTTCCTCCTTTTCCTTTGTCTTCTTCTCATTTCCCTTCCCATTCCTTCGCACCCTCTCCCACCCGACTCCGTCCCTCTCTTTCCCCTTCTCATCCCCTCCCTTCCATCTCCATTCATTCCTTCTCTTTCAACACCCTTTCCTACTCTCACTCTCTTTTCCCCTCGTTTCCACTCTCTTCCTCACTGCCCCCTCTTTTTATTCCTCCTCCTTCATCCTTGCCCTTCGTATCCATCTATCCATCTATCCATCCATCCATCCATCCATCCATCCATCCATCCATCCTTCACCTCCACTGACAACTATCCACACTTATCATTATCTTTAACACTTGGTCTTATTTTGAGGTCTCTTTTTTTTTTTTTTTTGTCTTCTTATTTCTCTGCTTTTTCTCCTCCTCTTCCTCCTCCTCTTCTTTCTTCTTCATTTCTTCATTTTCCTCTTCCTCTTCTTCTTCACCTTCTTCATTTCCTCTTCCTCTTCTCTTCCTCTTCTCTTTTCTTCTCTTCTCTTCCTCTTCCCTTCTCTTCTTCTCCTTCCTCCTTTTCGTCTTTTTCTTTGTCTTCTTTTTTTTCTCCTTCTTCTTTTTCTTTTCCTTTTTTCTTCTTTTCTTCTTCTTCTTCTTCTTCTCCTTCTTCTTCTTCGTCTTCGTCTTCGTCTTCGTCTTCTTCTTCTTCTTCTTCTTCTTCGTCTTCTTTGTCTTCTTCTTCGTCTTCTTCGTCTTCTTCGTCTTCTTCGTCTTCTTCGTCTTCTTCGCCTTTGTCTTTGTTTTCTTCGTCTTCGTCTTCGTCTTCGTCTTCGTCTTCTTCGTCTTCTTCGCCTTCTTCGTCTTCTTCACCTTTTTCGTCTTCCTCGTCTTCGTCTTTTTCTTCTTCTTCTTCTCCTTCGTCTTCTTCGTCATCTTCGTCTTCTTCGTCTTCTTCGTCTTCTTCGTCTTCGTCTTTTTCTTCTTCTTCTTCTCCTTCGTCTTCTTCGTCTTCTTCGTCTTCGTCTTTTTCTTCTTCTTCTTCTCCTTCGTCTTCGTCTTTTTCTTCTTCTTCTTCTCCTTCGTCTTCTTCCCAAAGGAGGAAGTCTTGGTCCGAAATCTTATCAGTCTGAGGAGATTTATTTACCAACTGGAATCCGAAGTGACCAAGAAAAAGAGCTGGAAGGTTAAAGAGGGGGTAAGGGGGTAAGGGGGTAAGGGGGGGAGAGGGAGGAAGTGGGAAAGGGAGAAGGGAAAGTAAGAAGGGAGAATGAGAGGGAAAAGGAAGAGGGAGAAGGAGGGAGAGTGAGACAGGAGAAGTTGATAGGAGGGAGGAAGAGACGAAGGAAGAGGGAGAGGGAGAGGAAGGGATAGGTAGAACATATTAACGACAAGTAGAAAGACATAGTTATAACTAGTAATAGAGAATACGAGATCAAGATAAGCATAGATAAATTTTAACCGATGAAGAGATAAAGATGGAGATAGAAATAGAGATAGAGATACATTTAGACGTCTAAAGATTGAAAGATTGATGGGTCTGATGAAGTCTCGAGGAGAAAATGAAAAGGGAGAAATGAAGCAAGTGCGAATGAAAGGGGGCGATAATTGCGAAGACTAAGAAAGACGTCGAGTGAATAAATTAAGACAGAAAGTATATGGAGCAAAATACCAAAGAAGAAATGAAGAAGAAAAAGAAAAAGGAGAAACGGAGAGAGGAAGGGAAGATTGGGAACAAGAGGTCTTTGGAAACTTGAAGAACGAACAGGGAAAGTATATGTTGTTTTGTCATAGTGTAATTAAGTAGACAAATACTAGAATAGAACTTTGAACTGTGGTCGGCTGTTTAGTTGAGTTCTAGATTTTTTTTTTTTTTTTAAATGACAAGATACTGGACCACCCAACGTTTAAGACTATTCGGTTCGATTGTTTTATGGATCTGTTGAAAGCAAATGACATGATCACCTTCTTCCATCCAGAGGTTCTGGAACTCTCTTGCTTCAGATTATTTGAATCGTTTTCTTTTTCCTTTTAATTCTTTTATAAATCGGTTTTGAATTCTCTCGAAAAAAGAAACAGAATACCAAAAAATCTTCGCCTTCACCAATAGCTGACTTCCAGTTAGTAAAATATTTTGTTTTTCCACGTTCTATTTTTTTCTTTCGCTTTTTTTTTTTCTTCTTCTTTTTTGCTGCTCTTTGACATGTATATTTTGATTTTTTTTTCCTGAAGGCCACACAGTACCACAAATGACAAAAACAAGTTATGAAATAATGAAGGACTGCAGTTCAATCAAATCCGAGAAATAGAAAAACAAAAAGACTTGTCGGCAACTCTGGAAATCTCCTCCAAGTTTAGTTGGATGAAATCTGTGTGTTCGCGGTTAAGGAGAGAGTGGGAGAGTGGGAGAGTGGGAGGTGCTAAGGAGTAGGAAGAGTGTAAGGTGGAGGAGTATAGTAGAGCATACGTTTCTATGTTGGGAGTGGAGCATAGGGAGTAGGGAATAGGGAGTGAAGATAAGGAATAGAAAGGAGTGAGACAGGAGAAGACGTGAGAAATGCCCAGTGGGAGAGAGGAGAGGGTAAGGGTGTGAGGGAGTGGAGGGATTGAAGGGAGTGAGAGGGAGTGGAAGGGGGAGGTGTAAGACCGGGGAGTGGGAGAAGAGAGAGGGTGAGGGTGTGAGGGAGTGGAGGGAATAGAGGGAGTGGGAGGGAAATTGTAAGAGCGAGGAGTGGGAGAAGGGAGAGGGTAAGGTTGTGAGGGAGGAGAGGGAGGGAGGGAGGGAGGGAATGGAGTGAGAGTGAGTGGAAGGGGAGGTGTTAAAGAGGGGAGTGAGATAAGGTTGTGAGGGAGAGGAGGAGTGAGAAGTAGAGAGGAGGAGTAGAAGAAAGGAGAGGATAAGAGAGGGGAGGGAGAGAAGAGGGGGAAGAGAGTGGGAGGGGAGGTTTGAGAGCGGGGGGGGGATGAGAAGAGTGTGGGTGGAGGGTGTGGGTGAGAGGGAGTGGGAGAGAGAGAGAGGACGAAAATGAAGAAACCAAGAAGAAACTCTTCAGTAGTGGAAACGAAAATATATAAATTTGAAGACAACTGGGAAAAAAAAATCTTGAGATCAAAAAATCTTGAGAGCGAGGAAGAACAGTAGTGGTGGGAAAGGTAGAAGAAGTATTTAGTATTTCTTGTTGGAAACCAGCGCTTCTATCCTCGCGGACATGTTGCGCTGGAGAGAAGAAGACTGAAGTAGCAAAGAAAAGACAAAAGTAATGTCGCAGAAGTTAGTGGTAGGATTTTTTTTTTCTTCTTTTCTTTTATCTATCTATTTGTTTGTTTGTTTATATGTTTATTCATTTATTCATTGATTCATTTGTTTTTGTTTTATGTATTTACTTTTTTTTTTAGCTTCCATTCGTAAAAGAGCGCTACGTGACTCTGGTCCGAATGGATGTCACCAAAATCCCTGAAATGTTGGCCGCACAAAACTTAAATCATTATCTCATTCGGAGAAAAGGAGAAGGATCAGCGAGGGAGAAGATGAAGGGGAGGGTGAGGGAGAAGGAGAGGGAGATATAGAAGATGAAGTTCACGAAAGAGGGAGAGAGAGAGAGAGAGAAGGGAGAGGGAGAAGGGGTAAGGAAGCTATATCGCACCTTCGCAATCAAAAGTACGCCACGGGAGGTGAGTTCAAGGGATAAGGAGAAACGGGGTTAATGAGGTCGAAGACGATGGGTCAGACGTGGCTTTGACCTGAAGAATGGTTGCTGGCTTGATCAAGTTCAGCTTGGGTCAGTGGAAAGGTCACAGCCATGCGAGAAAAGATCAGACTCCTTTAGTATGGTGGATCACGACAGAGAATTTTGGGCCATAAGAAAGGTGCTTGTAAGGTTGCGATTGGTTTACAGGCTGAGGATATTTGTGCCCTTTTTTTTAAGGGGAGGGAGTTACGGGCTGAAGTTATTTTTTGGGGGGGAGGAAGTAATGGTATACGCTCCCCCTCTCTCTCTCTCTCTCTCTCTCTCTCTCTCTCTCTCTCTCTCTCTCTCTCTCTCTCTCTCTCTCTCTCTCTCTCTCTCTCTCTCTCTCTCTCTCTCTCTCTCTCTCTCTCTCTCTCTCTCTCTCTCTCTCTCTCTCTCTCATTTTCTTTCAATACAACAATACCTGGCGAATGAATGAAGAAAGGAAGGAAATGAAGAGAGAAGCGTAGATAGGGAGAAGGTTAGAGGAAGAAGAGGAGGAGAAATAGGATAAAGATGAGGAGAAGGGGACGAGGAGGAGGAGAAAGAATTGAGAGAGAAATAGAAGGAGGAGTTGGAAGACATAGGAAGAGAAGGAGAAGGAGGAGGAGGAGAAGAAGAAAAAACGAGAAAAAGGAACAGAAGGAATTCAAAGAAATATAGAAGAAGGAAGAAGAGGAATTGGAAGACAAATAGGAGGAGGAATAGGAGGAGGAAGAGGAAGAAGAGGAAAGCAAAGCTCAGGAAGAGGAAGACAAAAAGGAGTAGGTTGAGAAAGAGGAAGAATTAGAGAGAAAGAAGGCTCAGGAAGAGGAAGAAAAAAAAAGAGTAGGTTGAGGAAGAGGAAGAAAAAAAAGAGTAGGTTGAGGAAGAGGAAGAATTAGAGAGAAAGGAGGCTCAGGAGGAGGAAGAAAAGGGTAGTAACTTGAGGAAAAGGAAGAAAAAGAGTAAGAGAGAAGAGAGGCTGAAGAAGAAATTAAAAAGAGGAGAAATCGGCGCTAGAAGTAGATGAAAGAAAAAAAAACGATTTTTTCATATTTTCTTTATTTATTTTTTTTAACTATTTCCATTTATTTATTTAATCATTTCTTTATTTATTCATTTTCCTATTTATTAATTGATTTTTTTTTTATTAATTTGTTCACTTGTTTATTCATTCCTTTATCTATTAGTTTATTCATTCCTTTTGTTTTATCTCATTTATTTGTTTATTTATTGATTCATTTATTAATTTGATTAATTTATTTATTCTGTTTATTTCTATATTCATTCATTTATTTATTAATTAATTAATCTACTTTTTTATTCATTGACTAAGGTAAACCATACCTGGCGTATTGGTGTTGAAGAAGGTGCGAAAGAGGCCTGGAAGGCCCTTTGGAAAAGGTCCTGGAAGTCCTGGAAGACTCTTTGGACTTGGCGCAATAAGTCCGAAACCAGTGAGTGATGAGACCCAACGGAAAGGCCGCAATGATTTTTTCTTCTTCTTCTTCTTCTTCTTTTTTAAGCAAGAACCAAAGCTTGTATTCTAGGGGACAGCAACGCACCGAAGAGGAGGTAGAGCCACAAAGGTAGTAAAGGAGCGACTAAGGGGGAATAGCAGAACACAGGAACAGAAGTTGAAGGAGTTTAGTTTGTTTTTTTCGGTGCATAGGGGAGTGGTACTTTTTTTTTTTTTAGGGGGAGGGTAGAAGATAACCTGAAACCATAAAAGACTCCTGGGTGACTCTGGTCCGTAGAGATGTCACTAAAGTTCCCAAAATATCGACTACATAAAACTCATGCATTCAATGCCCTTTTCAGACCCAGAGATTATAAATCAATCATTGAGGTTATCCCTACGGCCGGAGCCGTCACCTTTGTCCTATGTACTAGGACTGCTAGCTTATCCATAGTCACTTGGAACCGAGTGGAATCGTTCCTGGACTTTTGTCTTTACGAGTTTGAACCAGAATGTATCATTGCATTTGTGTCAAGTAGTGGATTGGTTTCTGTCACGCTTTGATTATCCGTGTATATTCAACAACTGCTGATGACGATTGCATGTCCTTGAAGTCCAAGCATATAGGGCACATATGTAAGCCTCTCCCCCCCCCTTTTTTTTAAGGTACATGCTGGACGAAGCACTTTGGAGAAGGAAGCGGAGAAGATACTGATAAATAATGCGCAATGCAAATAATTGATTAGTAAAACATAGATCCTAAAGTTATATTATAAGTAAACAGCGATGAAGGTAAAGAGAAAATATCTCAATTTCAGGATGCAGGAAACAAGTAACAAATTCGAGTTTAAAGATCTCTGAAGCTGTGCTGAAATAAGCAATCAAGATCTGATTAACCATCGGACGAACAAAAACCACCTAACCTAACCTAACGCTACCCTAACCTAACCGTACCCTAACCTAAACGTACCCTAACCTAGACGTACCCTAATTTAACCGTACCCTAACGCTACCCTAACCTAACCGTACCCTAACCTAACCGTATCCTAACACTACCCTAACCTAGCCCTACCCTAACATAACCCTACCCTAACATAACTCTTCCCTAACCTAACCCTATCCTAACCTAACCCTACCCTAACATAACCTTACCCTAACATAACCCTACCTTAACCTAAACTAACTGTAATCGTCACTAACCATCACCAACTATGCACGTGATCCACACACATGCAACATAGTACTCGTCTTTGGCAAGACCTCCAATCTTGCAGACTCAACTATTTCCAAATCTCAAAGCACCTGACTCATCGATGCAAAGTAAGATAACAACACGACGTCCCCACAGTGTCACAACACGAGATGCCTAATGTCACCAGACAGACCCATTGAACCTTTCTCGTACCTACCCCAATTATATTACCATAATCTAATATCTAACCACACCCACCAACCATACAATTAACCCCTATATAAAGGAACTAACACCCATAACTATATTTAATGAATAACACATCTCACATACGGCAACCCACAAAACCTAACCATCACTCTTTATTACCGAACGGCTATTCCGTTGGATAGAGGACTGCCCATGTCACGTACCTGGCAGGAAGAGTATCGAGGTCAAGGCCCGGAACTAGGGCTGCCTAGGTCAAGGACCTAGTTAGTAGAGGTAGGGAGACCCTTTCCCCTACCTCTCATTGTACATAATCTTTGTACCTGAGAATAAATCCAAGTCCCACCGAGACTTTACCTCACCAGATAAATCACCATTACTGTACATGCAGCAAAACACACTTATTTTGTTACACTGGTGGCAAGCGGTGTTCCCACGCTTAATCAGTAGAGGCCTGATTGAAATCGTCATCCTCAGCCGCTCAAGCCACCCCTACCAGGATACCTACCAGCCACGCCTACCATTCCCAAGAACAGACCACTGTCTGCGAAGGAGACACTGCCTGTCTTCGACTTCTCATATCTTCAATCAAAGGCCCCGGAATCAAGCCACATGATTCCCTTCAGCTCCGCATCAAACTTCGATCAAATCACACCGACTTCAAGCAAGCCCAGCGCATCATCAACACGTTTCCACAAGAGCGACACATCTATACACCACCCCTCCACCAACCGCCCCCTTCGAGATAATATTCTGACTTCTAAGAACATCTGCCGATCGCCAAAGGTGTGACTTGCAGTTGTAACCATATTAGAATTGGTGGTGAAATCGTAAGACAATCGATTTTATACCGCTGTCAGAGTAGGAGAAAACGTCTGTCAATTCAACGCATCACCGCATCAAGATTCCAGTCAGCTACGCACACCTACCAGGTGATCAAACCACAAGACTACATTCAGCTACGCCGACCTCCCTGGTGATCGAATCACAAGATTTCATTCAGCTACACCCATGTCCCAGTTGATCGAACTTCAATCAAAACCACAATATTCCCATCAGCTACGCACGCCTCCTAGCGAGTAACATCTTTAATCAAGAACCCATCTCCTTATACGCATCCACTCCCGCCAACCGCCCGAGACAGTCATCCAGCAGAGCTATTCTTGACCTTTCAGCAAAACGACCCACTCGGTAAGCAATACTATTGATCCCTCTACTTCTCCCGCAGAAACCAGACAACTCCAATCAGCTCTAGAGATCTTGGATAGAGGACTGCCCAGGTCACGTACCTGGCAGGAAGAGTGCCGAGGTCAAGGCCCGGCACGAAGAGTACCTAGGTCACGTACCTAGTACTAGGGTTGCCTATGTCAAGGACTTCACCTGCTAAATCACCACTACATAAGCCTAACCTAACCTAATTTAACCT
>NC_134781.1:10213299-10220799 GCF_046742065.1 Oratosquilla oratoria | reverse complement strand
CCAGGTCTACGTCCAGAGGGAGACCCAAGCACACATCAGGCGTCTGCTACTCCAGCCGCCGCCGCTCAGGCCCGCCCCTGCCCAGCCGCCGCCACCGACACCACCGCAGCCACCACCGCCTTAACCGTAGCCACACCCAGTGCAGCCACTTATGCCACTGCGGACAACACCGCTGCCGCCACTGCAACCGCAGCCACCACCGCGACAGCCGTAGCCACATCCAGTGCAGCCACTGATGCCACTACAGACACCACCGCTGCCGCCGCTGCAACCGCAGCCACCACCGCTACAGCCGTAGCCACCGCCAGTGCAGCCACTGCTGCCACTGTAGACACCACCGCTGCAACCGCAGCCACCACCGCTACAGCCGTAGCCACAGCCAGTGCAGCCACTGAGGCCACTGCAGACACCACCGCTGCCGCCGCTGTAACCGCAGCCACCACCGCTACAGCCGTAGCCACAGCCAGTGCAGCCACTGATGCCACTGCAGACACCACCGCAGCCACCGCCGTTGCCCTCACCGCAGTCACCGCCGCTGCCGTCGCCGTAGCCACCGCCAGTGTAGCCACTGCCGCCACCACTGCTGCAACCGCAGCCACCGCAGTCACCGCCGCTACAGCCGTAGCCACAGTCAGTGCAGCCACTGCCGCCACTACAACCACCGCCGCTGCAACCGCAGCCACCGCCACTGCAACCGCAGGCACCGCCGCTGCGACCACAAGCACCGCCAATGCCGTCACTGCTGCCGCCATTGTAGCCACCGCCGCTGCAACCGCAGCCACCGCCGCTACAGCCGGAGCCACCGTCACTACAGCCGCAGTCACCGCCACTGCAGCTGCCGCCACTACAGCCTCTGCCACCGCCGCAACCACTGGTGTCATCTCCATGGACCGCGCCAAACCTGCACACCTCTCGGACAACGCACAAGATCCCGTTGGTCTTCCGACACCTCCGGACACACGAGCTACAAACCACAAACACACTACAAAGAAAAAACAGATATCGTTCCTCCTGCCTCGTCACTAGGGGGAGAGTTCTGTAGTGTTCTGTAGCCAACACGTGAAATTACCCCTTCAGGACTCGTGATCGCCGAGTACGGGATAAACAATAGTCACCCCTTAGAACATGCGTCCGACTAAACATACGTTCGACTAATTTCAATTAATAGAATAACAATGTTCATTATACCAACGTAATTTATTTTGTAAATAAAATAAAACATATTCCTCTACATACTGTAAGAACCATATTTATGTATTGTAAATAGATTTTAAATAATTGTATACTAAACACAAAGAATCCAGAATTTCGCCAAAAATATTGTAAATACCATTATCGTCATTTCCAATAAACAGAACAGTCATGGGATTGACTTTAAATATCCTAGCTTCCTCCAAATAGGACTATTGTAGTAACCACTACACATCCCATGCATGTAATCATAATTATTTGTGAGGAAATGTCATGTTTCGGATATTACGTATGTTTATATCATGGGTGACATCCTGGTTGATTAGTGCCAGATCCTATTTCACCTTAAGATATTCTTTTCTTTACATGAGCCTGTATCGTATCATGCGTATTTGTTACTGTAAACTATTGCGTTCATTTATAAGAATATTGTATTTGTGTCCATTGCGCATACCCCTCTGTTACATAAGTCTAGTTACGTCATAGATGGTGACGTAGGAATATTTCTTTTGTATTTCCCGCTCAAGCAGACCGAGAACCAAATCCAACAGCAAAGAATCCCGTGTAATAATGTAGGCTCGTCAGACTAGCTAAAAACCTGCCCCCATGTATTATCCAATGAGCTACGAGGGTATAACCCCGTCACGCGAGGAGGAACGAGTCTTTTGTATTAACCAATGAGCTGTGAGTTTGTCTTCGGGTACCTGCCCAGGACTACCCAACCTGTCAGCTTCTAAAAAGCCTGCATTGAGATTAGTACCCCCTGCCCTTGGTCTCGTAGCAGTGAGCCAAATTAATTAGGACTTAGTTTTGTAGTGCTTCTTTTATAGGTTAGCGCGGAGTGATGGAGTAATGGGGCTTAGGATTTGCTTAAGATTTCAGAACTGCTTAGTAAACTGTGAACCAGTCTAACGTGCTTTCAATCCCGTTAAAATGTTCGAACTTGAATCTTTTCGTAATTCATATTAATCAGAGGTCGAATGCTCATTGTCACGTATTGTCATGCTTATGTTTAATTGTACTCACGTGTCTTTTGTGGTACGTTGTTTTCATATCATATTCACCTTGTATTAATTTTCATGTGATTTCTAAATTTATTTAATTATATTTCTTTAAAGTTAAGTTAAATTGTTTTTCTTTTTCCCGTGTTCTCACAGAGGGTGGCGAATTTGATCCGTTTTCTTGAATTTTTGAACCTAATAACAGACATAGGGTTTAAGGGTCCCTATTACGTAACAGTAGTTTGATATATTATCTTGATATTACGAGCCCCTGAGCTTCACAAGGCCTGTGAACCTTATAGTATTCTAGAAGGGTATGTAACAACACACATACACACACACACATATATACACACACATAGACATACACACACATATACACACACATACATACACACACACACACACACACACACACATATATATATATATATATATATATATATATATATATACACATACACATACACACACACACATAGCCTTGGTCAACAGAGCAGGCTAATGGTTTGTATTATTATGATACTTTTTTGTTCTGGGCGCTGAATTAGTAGAGGAGCGTAATACTACAACTACTCTACCAGCCTGGATGAACAAGCAAAGTCAAATATAGCTTATATCTATAAGCAAAGATATGAACATCTGTTTACGTATAGATCACTTTTATCTAAGAGATATAATATGGCTTTAGATCTTTTAAACTCTGTATGACTTAAACCCTTTCGAGAAGGGAATCTCAAGACACTTCGTATTGCGAGTTAGCAAAGTCACGGTTCTTACCTCTCTCCGACGCTCCTGCCCTCATTGAGTATTTCAAATCTTATTTTGCATTCTTTTCTCAATTTCTAGGTACGTTCTTACTATACAGATAAGAAATCCAGAGGATATTTATACATTCATATATATATATATATTTATATATATATATATATATATGTGTGTGTGTGTGTGTGTGTGTGTGTGTGTGTGTGTGTGTGTGTGTGTGTATGTATATATATACATATATATATATATATATATATATATATATATATATATATATATATGTATATATGGGTCTTTTAATGTGCGTGGATGTGGCACAGATGAGAGTAAAAGGGAAGAGATAGGTAGTATGTTTATGAGAAGAAAGACGGATGTGTTGGCTTTGAGTGAAACTAAGTTGAGAGGGAAGGGCAAGTGTGAGTTTGGGAATGTAGTTCGGAAGTTCTCAGGTGTGAAGAGAGGATGAGGGAGAGAAATGGTGGCTATTCTAGTAACTGAAGAGATAGGTAGACATGTAATGGAGTGGAAGAAGGTTTCTTAAAGGTTAATGTGGATGAAGGTGAAACTGGGAAAGGAGATGTGGGTTTTTGTAAGTACATATGGGCCTGGTACTGAGTAGAGTGTAGAGGAAAGGGAGGCTTTTTGGATAGATTTAAATGAGTGCATAGAGGGATTAGGGAGGAACGTCAATGTAGTAGTATTGGGAGACTTTAATGCTAGGGTAGGAAATGAACCAATTGACGGAGTGGTTGGAAAATGTGGAGTTCTAGGAAAGAATCGTAGTGGAGAGTTGATGGTGGAGGTGTGTCTAGAAAGAGTTGATGATAGCAAATACAGTGTTTCGAAAGAAAGTCAAACATAAATACACATGGGAGAGGGTGGTGGATAAAAGGGTGGTAGATAGAACGCTAATGGACTATATAGTGGTAGATAGAGGAGTGTAATAGGAAGAGCTAAAGATGTACATGTTGTAAGGGGAGAGAGTGGAGGAATATCAGATCAGTTTTTGGTGGAAGGTAAGTTGAGAGTGGAGGATAGATGTAGAAAGAGGAAAAGGATAAAAGGTAGGGAGGTGCTTAGAGTGAACTCTTTGAATGAGAAGGAAAGGAGATGGAGTACAAGAAGAAGCTGAGAGAGGAGTGGGAGGGAGTGATGGATAGAATAGAGCTAAGAGTGGAGGAGGAATGGGGATGGTTCAAGGAGGGAGTCACAAAGTGTGCAAAGATGGTGTGTGGAACAAGAAGGACAGGAGGAAAGAGATAGAAGGGCAGTGAAGAAGGTTGTAGAAGAGAAGAAGCGAGCTTTCACAGATGGGTTACAAAATAGGACGAGAGAGTCACATGAGAGGTACAAAGAAAAGAGATGAGAAGTAAAGCACAAGGTAAAGAGGCAAAGAGGAGAACAGATGTGAAATGGGGTAAGAGTATGACAGAAAATTTTGAAAATAATAAAAAGATGTTTGGAAAGAAATTAAGAGAGGAAAAGGAGGCAAATCAAGTAGAAAAGAAAAGGTAAAAGGTGCAGAAGGTGATATTATAATGTAAGAGGAGGCAGTAAGAGGAAGATGGGCAGAGTATTTTAGGGAGTTGCTAAATGTGAAGGAGAATAGGGAGGGAAAGATAGCTGCAGTGGGAAGTGCTAAGAAAATGACCGTGGTGAGTGAGCAAAATGGAGGAGAAATAAGGAAGGATGAAGTGAAGGCAGTTGTTAAGATGATGAGATCAGGTAAGGCACCTGGTCTAGATAGATACCATGCAGAATGTCTAAAAAAAAGGAGGCACAGTGATGGTAGACTGGCTGGTGAGGTTATTTAATGTTTGTTCGATAGAGGGTAGAGTGCCGGAGGACTGAAGGAGTGCCTGTATAGTTCCACTTTACAAGGGAAAAGGGGACAAGTGTGAGTGTAGTAGTTTCAGAGGGATTAGCTTGTTGAGTGTAGTTGGAAAGGCTTATGGGAGGATCTTGATTGAGAGGATTAGGAGAGGAACAGAGGGAGTAATTGATGAGGAACAGTGTGGACGAGTAGAGGTTGCGTAGATCAGATTTTTGTGGTAAGACGGATATGTGAGAAAGTTTAGGAAAGGCTAAGGATTTTTTTTTGGGCTTTTATGGATTTGGAAAAGGCTTATGACAGGGTAGACACGAAGGCACTGTGTTTTTTTTTTTTTCAGTTAATAAAACGCCAGGGCCTGACGGTTGGCATCCAAGAATCTTAAAGGAAATGAAAAATGAGATTGTTGTTCCATTAGAAATTATTTTCAAGAAATCCATCATATCCGGAGATGTCCCAAGAGAATGGAAGCTAGCTAACGTTACTCCCATATTCAAAAAAGGTGACAAAAAGAAACCAAATAACTATAGGCCTATAAGTTTGACTTCAATCGTAGGAAAAATAATGGAAAATATCATCAGAGATGCTATCGAACATCATTTAGAAAGTAACCGTTTGATAAATGATAGCCAGCATGGTTTCAGACCAAACGTTCTTGCGTGACTAACTTACTCGAATTCTACAACGCAGTTATCTCGAATTATGACAAAAGAAGCAATATAGATTTAATATATCTAGACTTTGCAAAAGCTTTTGATACCGTCCCACACGAAAGACTACTTACTAAATTAGCTTTACACGGAATAAGTGGTAGCCTATTAGGTTGGACTAGTAATTGGTTGAATGGTTGAAAACAGAGAGTTGTTTTAAATAGAAAAACTTCTAAATGGAAAAATGTTACAAGTGGAGTTCCTCAGAGTTCCGTTCTTGGGCCACTTCTATTCATAGTATATATAAATGATATAGACCATGGACTAAAATCTTCTGTTTCCAAATTTGCTGATGATACAAAACTGTGCGGAGTGGTAAATGATCACTCAAACCAATTACATATTCAAGAAGATTCAGATAAATTACAGCAATGGTCTGAAAAGTGGCTAATGAAATTTAACACAAGTAAATGCAAGGTAATGCACATAGGTAAAAATAACAGTAAGTACGATTACAAGTTATTTGGAAATTCGTTAACAAAAGTGGATAATGAAAAAGATCTCGGCGTAATTATCAGTAACGACCTCAAATCATCCAAGCAGTGTATTTCAGCCTCTGAGAAAGCAAATGAGATTCTGGGACTGATTGCGCGATCTTTTGATTTCAAAAGTCCATCACTCATTAACAAACTATATAAATCGTTAGTTCGTCCACATTTGGAATATGCTATTTCCGTATGGTCACCGAATCTCATTAAAGACATTGACAGACTGGAAAAAGTACAACGGCAAGCCACAAAACTGATTCCAAATATCAAAAATAAATCATACGAAAATCGACTAAAACACATGAATCTGTTTTCCCTAAAAAAGCGTAGACTCAGAGGTGACTTGATACAGGTCTTTAAGATTTTAAAGGGAATTGACAACATCAAAAGTGACAAAATTTTCACATTGAATGAGAATCAGACAAGAAACAATGGTCTCAAACTGTCCGGAAATAGATTCAATTTGGAAGTAGGTAGAAACAACTTTGCCAACCGTGTAATTAATGAATGGAATAAACTTCCTGCACAGGTAGTGCAATGTAGTTCAGTTCGAAGCTTTAAGAATCATTTAGATAAATACCTAAGTAAGATGCTGTAATGATTATAATTTATCTTATATTATTTGTTTTTGTTTTGTTATCATTTGTCTGTCTGATTTTCATTTATTATTAGATATATGTCAATTTATTGTTATGTACTATTTACCTGTTTGTTTATTATTTAACTATACCTATGCATTTATTTATGTATTTTATTTGTTATTTACATTATTATAATTCTTATCTATTATTTTATTATTAATATGATTTTTTTTTTTTCGCATCCGACCTAGATATGGATCAAAAGGTCTCCTGTCGGCATGCTCCGCCTTTGTAATCCTTTGATAGGAGGAAAGCTTTTAGGAGCTGTCAGGAGGTTTTACGAGAGTAGTAGAACATGTTTCAGGATTAGAAATGGAGAGAGTGAGTGGTTCTAGGTAAAGGTGGGGCTTCGTCAGGGATGTGTTATGTCACCCTGGCTGTTCAATCTTTGCATGGATTGGGTGGTGCGAGAGGTAAATGCAAGGGTGGCGGGTCAGGGATTGGAGATGGTTAAAGGAAATGGAGAAAAGTGGGAGGTGAGCCAGCTGTTGTTTGCGGACGACACTGCGCTTGTAGCAGGATCAGAGGAGGGATTGAGGAAGTTGGTGACAGAGTTTGGGAGAGTGTGTGATAGAAGAAATTTGAAGATAAATGTGGGTAAAGGTAAGATGATGAGATGTACAAGGGGTGAAAGTGGCAGTAGACTGGAAGTGAGCATTAAGGGAGAGCGACTGGAAGTGGATAGTTTTAGATACTTAGGTGCGAATGTGGCAGGAAAGGGAGGGGTGGAGGTGGAGGTAGAATGTAGATTGAGAGAAGCGAGTAAATGACTTGGTGGATTAAAGAGTTTAATGAGAAATAGACATTTGGGAATGGATGCTAAGAGGAGATTGTATGAAGGAGTGATTATGCCAACAACACTGTATGGGGTAG
>NC_134781.1:10200799-10208299 GCF_046742065.1 Oratosquilla oratoria | reverse complement strand
ATGCACACATTTGTGTACACGATAAAAATGCTATGGACCCTTGTCACAGGGTAGTACACATTACATATTCTCTCATCACATCTTTACTCTCGTTTTAAGCCAAATATGGTAAGGCTTCCTCCCATCCTCTGGTCGATTTGTTTTATAGTCAATTCAATGCACAGTCTCTTCTCACTCTTCAAGAACATTCGCACAGATCCAAACAATCAATAGTTTATTCCACGTCCTTCTCTTCCTCCTCCCCCTCCTCCTCCTCCTCCTCCATTTCCTTCTCCTCCACCAAGTCCTTGTTCCCTTTCTCTTCCTCGTTCTCCTTTTCCCCCTCATTATCTTCATCATTCACATTTTCCTTATCATCATTTTGCTCTTCTGTCTCCTATCTTTCTCCTCCGTTTCATCCTCCTTTTCTTCCTCTTTCTCATCATTCTCATTTTCATTCTTCTTCTCGTTCCTCGTATTCTCCCCTCCTCGTTCCTCCTTCTCATCCTCATCCTCCTCATTCTTCCCCTCCTCCTTTTCCTCTTCTTCCTTTTCCTTCTCCTTTTCCTCCTCATTTCCCTTCGTTTCCTTCTCCTTCCTCATCTTCTCTTCCCTCCTTCTCTTCTTCTTCCTCCTCCTCAATTTTCCTTCTTCTTTTCATCCTCTTCATTCTCATTCGTCTTCTCCTTCTCCTCCCTCCTTTTCCTCGTCCTCCTCCTTCCTCCCTTTTTCGCCTTTCTTCTCTCTATTCCTCCTTCTACTACTTACTCCTTCTTTTCTTCCTCCTCTTCCTCCTCCTCCTCCTGCTCTTCCTCCTCCTCCTCTTCCTGCTCTTCCTCTTCCTCCTCCTCCTCCTCCTGCTCTTCCTCTTCATCTTCCTCCTCCTTCGCCACTACCCTCTGTACACACAGTACATCTTAGCCTCTCGATACACTTCGATATTTGTGTCCTCGTCTCGCTGTCTCCACACACGTCATTCCCCTCGCTCCCTCCCTCCTTCCTCCCTCCTCTCTCCCTCCTTCCTTCCTTACCTCACCTCCTTCTCTTCCTCTTTCCCTCCGTCATTCTCTCCTTCCCTCCCTCTCTCCCTCCTCCTCCTCTTCCTCCTCCTCCTTCCTTCCCTTCCGTGCGGTTCTCCTACCTTCCCTCTCTTTCTACCCCTTTCCATCCGTCACTCTCCCCTTCCTCCCCTCCGTCCCTCTCTCCTTCCCTCTCTCACTTCCTCTCTTCCTCCTTCCTTCCTTATATTCCTCCCTTCCTTCCCTCCCTCCCTCTCTCCTTCCCTCCCTCCCTTCCTCTCTTCTTACTTTCTTCCTTCTATCCCTCACTTCCTCTCTAACTCCCTCTCTTTTTCCTTCCCCTCCATCACTCTCCTCTTTCCTCTATCCGTCGCTCTCTCCTTTTCTCCTGTCCCTCTCTCCTTCCCTCTCTCCTTCCCTCCCTTCTTCCTTCCTTCCCGCCTCCCTTCCCTCCCTTCCTCACTCCCTTACCCTTCCTTCCTTCCTTACCCTTCCTCCCTTCTCAATTTCTGCGTTACACTTTTTTATTGATATCCTTAATATCTTTATCGCATTTTCTGTTTTCCTCTGCTGTGCGCTGGTAGTGTCATCAGAAACGAGTTGGTGTCCATTTGCTCAGTTGTGGGTTCGTATCCCGCACGCCTCTCCCATTTCCACCAGTGATTGCTACCAGCCCCAGCACTGGACAAAGATGATTGTCATCATCACCATTATTACCATGATCACTTTCATAATCGCATCATCATTATAATCACCAGCAGTATTATCATTATCACTATTATCACTATCATCATCGTCATCTTCATCATCATCATCTTCATCATCATCATCATCATCATCATCATCATCATCATCATCATCATCATCATCATCATCATCATCATCATCATCACCATCACCAGTACTACTATTACTTCTACTACTACTACTACTACTACTACTACTACTACTACTACTACTACTACTACTACTACTACTACTACTACTACTGCTGCTTCTGCTGCTGCTTCTGCTGCTGCTGCTGCTGCTGCTGCTGCTGCTGCTGCTGCTGCTGTTGTCGACATCGTTGTATTTTTTTTTCTTCTCTTCCTGATCTTCCTCTTCTTTTCTTTCTCTTTCTCTTTCTCCTCCTCCTCCTCCTCCTCCTCCTCCTCCTCCTCCTCCTCCTACTGCTCCTCCTCCCCCTCCTGTTCTTCCTCTTCCTTCTCAGTTCTTGTCCCCGCCTGCGTTCTTCCATTCAGAGCTCCTGGTTCAATTTTCCTTCCACTGAGAAAATTCTCCCGCCAAAGGACCGTCGAGCCTACGGGTCGATATCATCACTTTCTTCCAATTTTCCCTCCTCCTCTTCCTTCTTCTCCTCCTCCTTCTCATCTTCCTCCTTCTCACCCTCCTCCTCCTCCTCTTCTTTCTTCTCCTCCTCATCTTCTTCTTCTTCCTCCTCCTCTTCCTCCACCTCTTCCTCCACCTCCTCCTCTTCTTCCTCTTCCTCTTCCTATTCCTACTCCTCCTTACCTTCTCCTCCTTCTCCTTGTCTTCCTCATCTTCATTTCCTTCCTAACGCTCTTTATCTCCTATCTCCTCCTCTTCCACCTCTTCTTCTTCCTCTTCCTCCTCCTCTACCTCCTCATCTTTATCTTCATTCTCCTCTTCCTCCTGCTCTTCCTCTTCATCCTCCTCCTCTTTCTCTTTCTCCTCTTGTTCCTCCTGTTCCTCCTCTTCTCTTCTCTTCCTTCTCATTTCCTCCTTTTTCTCTTCCTCCTTATCCTTCACTTCGTCGTCCTCATGGCTTTCTTCTCCTCCTCTTCTTTCTCCTTCTCGTACTCCTCCCATTCTTTTCTTCCTCCTCTTCTTTCCCCTTATCCACCTCCTCTTCCAGAAGCTCATTAGCCATTTTAGCTTTATCCCCGCGTCGTTCTCTATCCTTCGTCTTGGACTCTTTGTTTCATTTCCATCTTTCGATCTCAGTTCGAGTCTTCGGGAGAAACCTCGGCCTAAGTCGTCCTCAATCCTCCACCTCCCCCTCCACCTCCACCTCCCCCATTACTCTTGCAGATCCTTAGAAAAGTTTCCCATCTAACCCCGTCTAGTTTATTTCCTTCTTTGCTCTATTCTTGAAGAAAAAAAAAAGTCTCACTTTAATCCTAATGTCCTTCCGAAGGATTTGTTTCTCTTTCAAAAATTCTCCTCTAAACCTCGTTCAGATTATTTTCAACTTCCTATCCAGTCTTCAAAAAGAGAGAGAGAGAGAGAGAAAGAGAGAGAGAGAGAGAGAGAGTTAGAGAGAGAGAGAGAAAAAGAAAAAGTATTTCGAAAATTTCCGTTCCCCCAGTCCGACGATTAGTTTGTTATTGATCAATCTTCAGTTGAAGAAAAAAAATCATCCCTGTGGTTTCATTCCAGAGGTCTTCTCGTACCTCCTTCATATATTTTATTCTGGCCCACTGCACCAGTTATACAAGAATGTTCGGGACAAAAAGGACTGTGTGGAAAAGTTCTTCAAGTTCTACTTTTTTTGTTCAAAATTCAACTTCCCTTTTCTCTTTGAATTTTAAATCCCCCCCCCTTTTTTTTAGATTTCGACTTTTTTTTTTGTCAAATTCTGAGTTTCCCCTTCCCTTGTCAAATTTTAATTTTCTTTCCCATTTTATTTTTTTCTATCAATTTCGACGACGTTTCCTTCTGTTTTTCAGATATTTTGACTTTACATTTGTTTTTCCCAAAATTTGGTATTACTTATCACTTTGTCTTTTTACTCTGCCCTGTTTTTGAAAATTTGGCTTTCTTTTTTCCTTTTACAAAACTTAAACTTTCCCATTATTTTTCTCATTTTTATACTTTCCCTTTTCTTTTTCCGAAAAGAAAATATACTTTCTTTTCCCATACTCAAATTTTGCCTTCTGATTCCCTTTCTCAAAATTTTACTTTTTTTTTTCTTCTTCTTTCTCGGATTTTTTTTTCTTTTCCCTTTGCCAAATATTAATTTTCCCTACTCCTCTTCTCTTAGACTTTGACTTTTCCTTCCCTTACACAAATCTTGAGCTTCACTTCCCCCTTTTCTCAAATTTCGAAATTTCCTTTTCTCAAATTTCGAAATTTCCTTTTCTCAAATTTCGAAATTTCCTTTTCTCAAATTTCGAAATTTCCTTTTCTCAAATTTCGAAATTTCCTTTTCTCAAATTTCGAAATTTCCTTTTCTCTAGTTCCTCCTGTTCCCCACTCCTTGTTTCTCCATCTTCATTGCCCGTCTCTGCCTTTCTTCATGCCATTTCTTTCTTTCCGGTTTTCCTTTCTCCTTCGTTTAAACTTGGTCGATGTTCGTTTACCCTCTTCCCTCTTCGTGCCTCTCTCATCCTCCTCCTATTCCTCCTCTTCCTCCTTCTTCTCTTACTCTCACTTTCTCCTTCTCCACTTCCTCTTTCTCCTTTTCTTTGGATTTACCCTTCATCTTCACCTTCTCCCTCACCTTCTCCTCTTTGACGGTCTTCCTCTACTACTACTCTTCCTCCTCCTCCCCTCCTCCTCCTCCTCCTCCTCCTCCTCCTTCTCTTCTTCTTCTTCCTCCACTTCCCCCACTTCCTCCTCCTCTCCTCGATCTCCCTTTTCTTGGATTTATCCTTCATCTTCTTCACCTTCATCCTTCACCTCTCCTTTACTGTCTTCTTCTCCTCCTAATTCTCCTTTTTCTCTTCCTTCTCCTCCTCCCCCTTCTTTTTATTCTCCCCTTTCTCCTTCTCTTCCTTCTCCTTCTTTTCCTTCTCTTTCTCTTCACTCTCTTTCTCTTCCTTCTTCCTCTCCACCTTCTCCTCTTTCTCCTCCTCCTCCTTATCCTTCTCTATATCCTCCTTCTTCCCTTCCTTCACCCCTTTCTCTTCCTGCTCTTCCTTTGCTTCCCTCCCGTTTCTTCCCTCTCCTTCTCAGAGCAAGGGTTAACTTGTCCAGGTATCCAGTACCTGTCATGAATCTCATTTCGGGATCTTGCAACTCTTCACCTCGCCTCACGTCACCTCCCTACCAAGTAGAGGGTAGCAGGAACTCGAGGGCAGGACATCTGCAAGAGGACCAACTGCTTCCTCACTACACCCACGTGGTGGGTCACGCCCGGACCTCCGC
This sequence comes from Oratosquilla oratoria, assembly GCF_046742065.1. Taxonomy (NCBI): domain Eukaryota; kingdom Metazoa; phylum Arthropoda; class Malacostraca; order Stomatopoda; family Squillidae; genus Oratosquilla; species Oratosquilla oratoria. The sequence goes on along the minus strand of NC_134781.1, from coordinate 10,203,191 downwards.
CATCCGGGAGGGGAAACTAAAAGAAAGAAGAAGAAGAAGGAGAAGAGGAGGAAGAAGAAGAAGAAGAAGAAGAAGAAGAAGAAGAAGAAGAAGAAGAAGAAGAAGAAGAAGAAGAAGAAGAAGAAGAAAGTAGGGTAATGACTGAGTCTGACCGTATGTGCAGTCACTATCAAAATTCCCTTCTACTACTTAACAAGAACTTCATTCTTCAACTTTACACTGAAAAGCTCTCCGAAGATGGTGCGTGATGATGGTGGCAGGGGAGGTTGATCTCTGAAATTCATTAGTCACAGCCTAAACGGCTGGTGCTTAGACTCAGTGGTCGACTGAGCAGTCAGTTTTAGGATCCACCCTGCTCACTCCACAAGCAAAGGAAGCTAGAAAAGGTATCTTAATCATTCTCCACTTACACAAACCTGGCCGGGGAGCCATCCTCAGCAAGGCCACTTAAATTCGGTATGAATGAAAATAAAGAAGAAAAAAGATAATAACAATAGTAATATTGAATACATGATACTAATAGTGATATTGATAACAATAACAATGATACTAACAATGATAACAGTAATAATATTGATAATGATAATGATATTGGTAACAGCAACAACAACAATAGAAAATATCAAGAGGTAAGATGCAACAGCCTTCCTAAAAAAAAAAAAAAAAAAAAAAAACAGGGCCCCTGTGTTGCACCTCCGCCCGGCCCCGTGATAATTATCTGTGGACGGAGCAAAAATGCCCCGCACCCCCACCCACTACCCAAACTCGAGAACAATTCACATCACCGGAGCAACTATCCACTACCCCCACAGAGGGTAATAATCTTCGTCACCGAAGTTATTGAGAAGTACAAAAACCTCCATCAACGACCACCGGAGTATGCGCACTCACAAAACTGGAGGTACGCACAGAATTCCACTCCACCCCAATACCAACCACACATACCAGCACGAAGCCCTATTCAAGCCCCCTAGGCTTGCCAATATCCCCACCAGACCCTACTGGAATGAATGAGTTGTTGTCAAGTCCAGACTCACCATTGTCCAACTCCCCTCCCGGCAACGAACGAGCCGACAAGGCGTCTCGTGAGGCGACACCCATCCTCTTCGACGCCTCCAGCCAGAAGCAGACAACTACCGAGTACTCTGATCCGCAATGCTAAGCGTGTAGCAAAGACGTCCAGATCAACACGTAAGAAACCGCCTAAGAATAGTTAAGTTCCACATACGTTCAAGATTCTCCTCATATCATCGTTACCGACGTTTTGAAATGGTACTAGTACGCCAGGACATTATCGCCTCACACATGATGGACATCTTATGAAAATTAAAAAAAAACGAATCTTACTTGCGGAGCTCACCTAATAGTACCGCATACAATACAAGAGTATCCAATACAGTTTCCACCGACAACCACGTACTCTCTCATCTGTCCCCACAAATAACAACCATATGACCAAATTTTGGGCGATAAAACACCAATGCCTCAATAATTCCTCCACAATACATTTCATAGGACGAGACTCCTAATCAAACTAGAGGCACATTTAGTTATATAGACTAAGACATAAAATAGAAGATAATGTACAACCGTGGTGTAAAGCTGTCACAAGGATAGAGGCACCAAACCACCCTCTTTTCCTTCTTCTCCTCCTGATCCTCCTCCACCTCGCGCTCCTCATTCTCCTTATACTCCTCCTCATCCCGAATCCTCCTCATCTTCCTTTTCCTTTTCTTGCACATCTAAGGCTATCCTCACTCCTCAATCGCAATTTTTCTTAATTCTGCCTTCTGCTTTTTTTCCTCCCTCCTTTCTTCCCCTCCTCCTTTACCTCCTCCTCCTCCTCCTCCGCCTTCTCCTCCTCCTCCTCCATCTCCTTTCCTCCTCCCTCCCTTCTCATCCTCGCTGTCGTCGTCAGTCACCAAACCCAAGGTCATCATTATTCATGGAAAAACAATCACAAGGTTCCAATTTTTTCTCCATAATTCAATATCTTGAGAAAGTGTTCTTGCGACTATATACCGGTATATATATATATACATATATATATATATATATATATATATATATATATATATATGTATATATATATATATCATACATATATATATATATATATATATATATATATATATATATATATATTATATATATATATGTGTGTGTGTGCGTGTGTGTGTGTGTGTGTGTGTGTGTGTGTGTGTGTGTGTGTGTGTATGTGTGTTTATGTATATATATGTGCACATGTATATACATATATATATTATATATATATATATATATATATATATATATTCACAAAATCAAAATGTAGTTACACATTTGTAAAATGTTTAACCATAACTCACTGCCGGAGAAACAAAGCAAAAGAGACAGATCCTATTTCGACCAC